>NC_090336.1:8550901-8746117 GCF_035084215.1 Heptranchias perlo | reverse complement strand
TACAATTTTATTATCCGCGGGACTTTGTCTACAGCATCGACATTAACTCCTGACAGAGCCTTGTCGATTCCAATAGAGCAAGCAAAGTTACATACAGAGGTTCACACATTTATACAGTTACAGCAGGGGTAGGAGCATGATTAACAAAGGGTCAACACCAATCATAAGCGGGGCATGGGTAGGCCATGCTTGGTTACGTGATGGCAGGCCAATCACAGGTAGTGCACGTGCATGATCACGCCGAGGTTACAACAGGAGAGGGGATGCATCCTTACCTGCTAACTTGGAATGTTTTTTGCCTTGCACGGCTTTGTACTGTTATTGCTTAACCAGCAGCATAGAGACCCCCACACCAGATCCCTAATCTTATCAAGTCTCCTCCACTGTTGAGACAAAACAGGCCTAACACATAAGAGCTGAGCACGCAAACATGTGGCCGAAAAGGGGCCCATTGTTCTACTCCTAGCTCGCAGGCTACTAATTAACTCTTGCTTAACTGCACTGCTACTTGCCACGTAGGTATTCTGCTATTCTACTGGAAACTTACCACGGAGGCATTCTCACTATCAGTATTCCGTTTACATATAATCACACTGCAGCCATGCTTTAACAAACATGGCAGTTAACTATAACAAACCAAGTCATGTCCTCAGGTGTTATTGGAACTACTGATGGTTAAGATTTATTTGTAGTCTTATCTCCTTTAGATTTTGATCAGCCAGGTATCTGGCACATGTCAAAACCCATCACCATGTCTGAGCCTCTAAACCAGGTTACTGAACTCCAGATAGGTGGAGTTCATTTGCCTGGTATAGTCTGTTCCAATAAGGACTTGGCCCACTTGCCAACCCAGAGAATATGGACATAGATTGGAAAAGGTCAAAGCTTAGGGACTCTGACGTGTGCTTAGAAGTACTGCTGGAGACCAGCCCGACACATACAGTTTATCCAATAGTTGGAAATGTGTAGTTTCAGCAACAACTGCTTGTTTCTCTGCAACGTGATCAAGCTTGGCACCGACCATTTTAAACACAAACCCATGCCCATACTTCCAGCCCCCAGGTAACACCTTCCATCAGCTGTTGACCCAGGCCTCTGAGTTTCCTCATCAGCTACTTGCCTTCAGCTTGATGGAAGGTTCTATGTCGTACTGCTTGTGATTTGCGAACTAACTTGATGTTCTAGATATCCAAGTCCAGTGTCACCAACTGCTCATTCTGGGTCCAGCATCTGAGGACCTTTGGCAAAGGGGCTGAGATTATTAGATAAGGGTATTGTGATATGAAACAACGGCGGGTAAATGGAGTTGAGGTACAGATCGGCAATGATCTTATTGAATGGTGGAACAGGCTCAAGGGGCTGAATGGCCTACTCTTGTTTCTATTTTCCTATGCCACAATCAGCTTGCCCTCCGGGGTACTGAATGACAGGCTGATGTAGGCCAGAGTCCTCCCTCCCTACAAACCACTTCCTCTTGTCACAAATTCATCTCACACCTTGCTCCCAGTGTGACACAAACACAAATCTCTGCCTCTATTTATATGATTTTGGACAGCAAAAAAAACCAAATTAAAATAAATGACATCAACTAACTTTGATTCTGGGACGTTTTGTGCGAAAACTGTCTTTGCTCTGTGGAAGAATTGTTCCGTAGGTGGCTGCATAGAACCAGACCACATCGTCACATTCAATAGGAAACACCTGCCCTGAATGGGGTTTCCTTGTTTCAGTCCATGACGGACTCGCAAAGCACCGCCCATTGTTTGTGTCCTGGAGTTCTTCCCATTGCGACTCCATGTGAATTCCTCTTGGTGACATGTCTCAAAATGTAATTTCCTCTACTTTTGGGTGTCAAGTCTAACTTGGGAGGTGCGAAGTTCAGCCAGAAATGACATGTCTCCTGGGCCCTTAACTCTTTGTTAAGGACATTCTTCAAAGGGACTGTTTTAACATCAAAGGGGCAAACTCCCTTCTAACCCAGGGAGCCTCTTGTGGTCTCTAGTCTTTGATTTCACTAGCCTTTATGAATAGTACAGAATAAGAACTCCGTGAGTATTATCGTGTGTAAATCACCATTGACGACTGGGCTTCGAACAATTTGTTGAAAAAAGCTGCAGGGACCTCAGACTCTGTCTCCTTTTTTTTGCTTCAAACATTCAAAGCGGTTTATATATCGTTAAGCTGGTTATTGTACTGCATTGGTATTTTGCTGTATCTTTCGCTTTTGATAAATAATTTAATTTATTTTGTAAATAAAACTGTCCAAGTAGTTTTGCCTGTACACAGTAGTCTCTCTGAGTGATTTTTCCTCCTTCTGGGGTAATTGGAGAATGTGTTCTCCAGTAAGTGACTTGTTGTTCGTTCTGGGCTGTACTAATCCATGCCAAACAAAGAATAAAGTCACAGGTTTTGGTTCACAACAGGCTTGGTGTGTCTATGGAAACTGTCAGAAACAAAATTGGCTCCTCCCTAGAGTGCTCAGTCATTTCCACCAAAATAACTTATCATTTGTCCCTCCAATGTCACGAACTGGAGACGTACACCTGTTCACGGTGAGTATTTTATGAGGGAGCTCTGTGATTGCTTTTTGAACTGGTGACATTTTAATTCCTCTGACTCTGGCCTCTTGTGCATTCCCCTCCCCTCGCCCCACCATTGGCAGCCGTGCCCGAGCCCACTCTCTGGAACCCGCACCACTGGCTCTCCACCTCCCTCTCCTCCTTTAAGACCCTCCTTACAACCTAGTTCTTCAATCAAGCTTTTGGTCACCTCTCCTAATGTCTCCTTCTTTGGCTCAGCGTCCATTTTTCCTCACACGTCTGTGAAGTGCCTTGGGACGTTTTTCAATGTTAAAGACACAATGTAAGTGCAAGTTGTTGTTAAAATCGCTAAAGATGAAGTTGTCAGAGACCTAGGGGTTTGCTTAACATGTCTAATCTCTGTGGAGCAGTAATAAGCAAAGTAAATACAAAACTGAACTATATGGTTGCCTATAGCGACACCACTATATTCTCGGCCAGAATGGAGGTGATTGGGTAATTGCCCTGTCAATCACGCCTGGAGACCACACTACTGTACATTATAATGTAACTATCCTCCACTCACTGCATTTTGCTCGAGAAATCACCTTGCTTTTATCGGGATATGTTGCTACAGTTTAGGTCATGAGTTCTGTTTGCAGTAGTTCGTAGAGACTCTTTTTAAATAGACTCTGTAGACTGTTTGCTGTAGTGCACTGTTTAAACAGACTCTGTTTGCTGTAAAATAGACTGTTTACTATGAGTCTTGCCTTAAGTCCCGCCTCACCTCCAACTCATTGGCTGACACAATGGTATCAGGAGACACTCTGGAACTATACAGCCATAACAATAGCGTACAAATCAGAGGAAGTCATGCTCAAACCATACCTTGATATAAGGTGGCAAATCCAGAACACTGTTTCAAACTAAACCGTGACATTAGGACAGAGGGAACACAGGTTCAGACTAGTAAATGGCAAAGTTAGGGCTGATGTCAGAACAGTCTTCACATGTGGGGGGTCAAATTGATTAACCCCGAATCCGGGCGCGGGCATCGCAGTGCGCGGTTAACCCGCGCCCGGTGGTTCCGATGCAGGCAGCACATGAGATTCCTGCTGCCTCCTCATTTACCTGATTGTAGCGCAGCAGCCAGGCCTAGCTGCAATGTTCTCACCAGCAGAGAGGCCCAGATATCACGTGAGTTGCTCGCACCTCTTAAAGGCAGCCTGCACCTCTTATTTGCAAAATATAAGAAACTGGTCCACACTGAGTCTGAATGGCGATCAGGCATCACACATGTAAAGCACAGATGTTGCTCTCATCCCTATGTTTACAAACTGTTGAGTTATGTTAAAACATTGCGCACTACTAAATTCCACATTCTCCAATCACACACCAGACCTCACCAACCTGACGATCTGAGTTTGTATCAGGCCTGCGAGAGAACGTGAACCAAGGTTTTCTGCTGATGCACTAGGGGCCTTGGTGCAAGAGGTGGACAGAAGGAGGGGCATCCTATATCCGCAGGGGGGCAAGGGCCCTCCAGACATATGTTCAAAAGGCAGTGGGAGGCAGCGGGGGACGAAGTCAATGCCAGGCACACAGCATCACGAACATGGATGCAGTGCAGGAAGAAGTTCAATGCTTTGACATGAGTGGTCAAGGTGAGTGAGGTCAACTGTCAAGTGGCGTCTCCTACCAACTGCACCACTAGTCGCATCCACTGTTCCTCGCACTACACCCCCCAACTACCAACAAAATCTTTCCATTAGTACTCAACTCTTCCAATCAGATGCTTCCTCTCACCCTCACAGATTACCACTGTTGCAAGCCGCATACCCACAACTCGCAGGTCACACACACTGGTAGCTATTCAGCCATGACAGGCACATCACCCAAACACGCTTCTCGCTTTCTTGCAGGAGAAGGTGGTGCATAACAGGAGGCAGCAAGTGGCAGTGGCATTTAACCCTCGACCCTGTTCCGCCATTCAGTGAGACTATGGTTGATCTGTGACCTCACTCCATATACCTGCCTTAGCCCCATATCCCTTAATATCCTTGGTTCACAGAAATCTATCAATCTCAGATTTAAAATTAACAATTGAGCTAGCATCAACTGCCATTTGCAGAAGAGCGTTCCAAACTTCTCCCACCCTTTGCGTGTAGAAGTGTTTCCTAACTTCACTCCTGCGAGTCCTGGCTCTAATTTTTAGGCTATGTCCCCTCGTCCTAGTATTCACATATAGGAGGCCTCCAAAAACAGGTACAAATGTCTCAGCAGCAAGAAGCAATAATCCAGCCACTAACCTGTAAATCCTGCATGATCCTTTTAAATAGCTGCAAGGAGTATAGTGAATAAGGCAGATGAGCTGAGGGCACAGATAGACACGTGGCAGTACGATATCTTAGCTATTACAGAAACATGGCTTAAAGAGGGGCAGGAATGGCAGCTCAACATTCCTGTTTACAGGGTTTTCAGATGAGATAGAGAAGGGGATAAAAAAGGAGGGGGGTTAGCAATATTGGTTAGAGAAACAATTACAGCTGTGAGGAGGGATGATATGTTAGAAGGATCATCAAATGAGGCCACACATGGGTTGAGCTAAGGAACAAAAAAGGGGCAGTCACACTACCGGGAGTGTACTATAGACCCCCAGTCAGTCAGAGGGAGATAGAAGAGCAAATATGTAGGCAAATTTCTGAGAAGTGCAAAAGCAGTAGGGCAGTAATAGTAGGGGATTTCAACTACCCTAATATTAAATGGGACACAAACAGTGTGAAGGGTATAGAGGGCCCAAAATTCTTAAATTGCATTCAGGAGAACTTTTTTAGCCAGTACGTAACAAGCCCAACAAGAGAGGGGACAGTTCTGGATTTAGTTTTTGGAAATGAGGCTGGGCAGGTAGAAGGAGCATCAGTGGGAGAGCATTTTGGTGGCAGTGATCATAATTCAGTTAGTTTTAGCATAGTTATGAAAAAGGACAAAGATAGAACAGGAGTTAAAGTTCTCAATTGGGAAAGGCCAATTTTACTTAGCTCAGAAGTGATTTAGCAAAAGTGGACTGGAAGCAGCTATTTGAAGGTAAATCAATGTTAGAGTAGTGAGAGGCATTCAAGGGGTTCAGAGTAAACATGTTCCCACAAAGAAAAAGGGTGGGGCTGCCAAATCTAAAGTCCCCTGGATGACAAGGAGCATGCAGGATAAGATAAGGCAGAAAAGGAAAGCTTATATCAGATACCGAGAGCTCAATACTGCAGAAAGCCCAGAGCAGTATAGAAAGTGCAGGGTTGAAATTAAAAAGGAAATTAGGAAAGTAAAGAGAGGACATGAAAAAATATTGGCAAGTAAAATTAATGAAAACCCAAAAATGTTTTAAAAATACATTAAGAGCAAGAGGATAACTAAGGAAAGAGAAGGGCCTATTAGAGACTAAAAAGGTAACCTATGTGAGTAGGCGGAAGATGTTGGTATGGTTCTTAATGAATACTTTGTGTCTGTCTTCACAAGGAGGGGGACGATGCAGAGATTGTAGTTAAGGAGGAGGAGTGTGAAATATTGGATGGGATAAACATAGTGAGAGAGGAAGTATTAAGGGGATTAGCATCTTTGAAAGTAGATAAATTGCCAGGGCCAAATGAAATGTATTCCAGGCTGTTAAAAGAAGCAAAGGAGGAAATAACGGAGGCTCTGACCATCATTTTCCAATCCTCCCTGGCTACAGGCGTGGTGCCGGAGGATTGGAGGACTGCTAACATTTAAAAAGGGAGATAAGGACAGACCGAGTAATTACAGGCCAGTCAGTCTAACCTCGGTGGTGAGCAAATTATTGGAATCAATTCTGAAGGACAAGATAAACTGTCACTTACAAAGGCACGGAGTAATCAAGGATAGTCAGCATGGATTTGTTACAGGAAGGTCATGTGTGACTAACTTGATTGAATTTTTTGAGGAGGTAACAAGGAGAGTCAATGAGGGTAACATGTTTGATGGATTTTAGCAAGGCTTTTGACAAGGTCCCACATGGTAGACTGGTCAAAAAAAGTAAAAGCCCATGGGATCCAAGGGAGAGGGCAAGTTAGATCCAAATTGGCTCAGTGGCAGGAAGCAAAGGGTAATGGTCAACTGGTGTTTCTGTGACTGGAAGGCTGTTTCCAATGGGGTCCCACAGGGCTCAGTACTAGATCCCTTGCTTTTTGTGATATATATTAATGATTTGGACTTGAATGTGGGGGGCTTGATCAAGAAGTTTGCAGATGATAAAAAAAATTGGCCATGTGGTTGATAGTGAGGAGGAAAGCTGTAGACTGCAGAAAGATATCAATGGATTGGTCAGGTGGCAAATGGAATTCAATCCGGAGAAGTGTGAGGTCATGCATTTGGGGAGGGCAAACAAGGTAAGAGAGTAAACAATAAATGGGAGGATACTGAGAGTTGTAGAGGAAGAGAGGACCTTGGAGTGCATGTCCACAGATCCCTGAAGGTAGCAGGACAGGTAGATAAGGTAGTTAAAAAGGCATACAGGATACTTTCCTTTATTAGCCAAGGCATAGAATATAAGAGCAGGGAGATTATGCTGGAACTGTATAAAACATTAGTTAGGCCACAGCTTGAGTACTGTGTACAGTTCTGGTCACCACATTACAGGAAAGATGTGATTGCACTGGAGAGGGTACAGAGGAGATTTACGAAGATATTGCCAGGACTGGAGAATTTTAGCTATGAGGAAAGATTGGATAGGCTGGGGTTGTTTTCTATGGAACAAAGGAGGCTGAGGGGAGATTTAATTGAGGTATATAAAATTAATAATGGGACTAGATAGAGTGGATAGGGAGGACCTATTTCCCTTAGCAGAGGGGGTCAGTGACCAGGGGGCACAGATTTAAAGTAATTGGTAGAAGGATTAGAGGGGAGCTGAGGAGAAATTATTTCAACCAGAGTGTGGTGGGGGGGTCTGGAACTCACTGCCTGAAAGGGTGGTGGAGGCAGAAACCCTCAACTCATTTAAAAAGTACTCGGATGTGCACTTGAAGTGCTGGAAAGTGGGATTAGGCTGGATAGCTCTTTTTTGGCCGGCATGGACACGATGGGCTGAATGGCCTCCTTCTGTTCCGTAACTTTCTATGATTCTATGAGACAAAAACCTTGGAACCATTTAAGAAACAGTTGGATGCTGTGATTGGTGGACTGAAGGGTCTTTCTGGTTGGATAGACTAAGGTGGGTGATATAACCTTCTCATCCACATCTACCTTGTGACGGTCTCTACATCCAGTACAGACCCACACAGCCAGAGCTTTCTCAATCCCTCGCCCAGTACGAAGTGACCCACCTCCGACAGTTGACTCACACTTTCCCTCTGAATACTACGTTCCTAATCTGATCTCAGACTGGCTTAATGAGCTTGACTTTATAAAAACTGACAGAGCTTTTAAACAGGCTACAGCGCTGTTCTTATTAGCAGTCTGGCACTGCGCAATTACTGAGTCCAGCTCATCTTACACAGCTTCGCATTTTAACTTAACTAAAGTGCCACTTTTTAATCAGGTTTTGAATTTCTAAAATTCCTTCCCTAGCACTTCTTTTAAGTCAAGTGCTGCTGTGTGGGCTTGGGCCTAATGCTTTTGAGACAGCGTGGGAGGGTTTGATAATTAGTTGGATTCTATTGGACATGCAAGTTAATACTACAATAACTCTATGCTGTTCACCATCGCCTGACCTTTATTTGTTCACGTTGAATCTATTACAGCAACATTTCCTGTCGGTGATATTCCTTTTATGCATCTTAAAGAAAACTTCTATCTCCTCTTTCGGGCTCAGAGGATGACAGACAGGCCAGCAGCATCTGCCAATAGCAGTCTGTAGATGACCACTAGGGGGGAGCAGTGGGACCAGTCACAAACGGGGGAGGGTGACTCACCCCCTTACTTTCCATCTTGTCCTCCTTCAGGGGAAAACACCTGGTGCAAGCCAGTACCTCCAGATCATTTATCTGATTTGCAGCTCTTTAAGAACTGCTTACCTGTCATTGTCTACCCACTCTGGCCAGGTTCCGATGCCAGCCCCAATATGGGGTGCTCACAAGACTGGGATGGGTAGATTTTTATTAGGTCAGGGTATCAAGGGATATGGAGCAAAGCTGGGTAAATGGAGTTGAGGTACAGATCAGCCATGATCTCATTGGCCTCCTCCTGTTCCTATGCTGCTACACCCGTTGCTGAAGGGATATTTTATTGACGGCTTTTTAAAGTTTGCCCACTAGCTAGAAATCTTGCATTTCTGCTCAGCAAGATTTCCAACCCAGAACAAAGTCCAGGAAGTGGCCATTTTAATTATGAGACGTCGTATTTTTAATTCCCCTTTTTCATGTGCAAATTCACAAAAAAGAATTTGAATTTGAAACAGCTTGGCCAACCCAGATCCAAACACCCAGAAATGAAGCTATTTTTAAGAGCAAGGTGCATTAAAATAGGAAGCAGTTTGAAACTGCACTGAGTGATAATCACACCGTGGTGCTGCTGGGGACATGGGCAGACACCCGTGTCACCCTGCCCAGACACGCTGTGGAGTCTGGGGTCGTGCATGACATTGTACTCAGGCTGGGAGCAGACCCACCAGGAAATCCTCCAAGATGCTCACCCCACGCACGGGAAGGTGGGGTGGGAGGGGAACCAAAATACAAGTTTGTAGCAAAATATTACCAAAAATGCAATGGCGGTACCTAAAAGCAAAGTCTATCAGACTGGGTTAAATGCACACTGAGAATAGACCTGCAGGCTTTTCCCGGAGAGGTATGGCCCTGTCAATCATCCGCTGATTTAAAGGGACATTGCTGGCTGTACTGGATCAGCCAGGAAGCAGCTGCTATGGAGCCGCCCCACCTGAGGAAGGGCTGGGTGCTACAGTTGTAGATTTACACAAAGAATCCTCAGTATCGCAGCAGGCTTTTATTCGGGGGGGGGGGGTAATATAAAGCTATTTTGCACAAGTTGCTTTTTAAACCTTCCGTCTGCACGGCGTCTTGTCCTTTATCCTTGTCTCCGGTTCGTCCAGCCCTCATGCACACTGTAGCTGCACTGACAAAAGAAAGCACTCCCTCAGCCGGCAAAAGAATGACCTACAGTTCCACACCCCCGCAAAAAGTGTTCACTCTCAATAAAGGTTACAGAACCAAGGCGGGTAAATGGAGTTAAGGTACCAGTCATGATCTAACTGAACGGCAGAACAGGCTTGAGGGGCTGAATGGCCTACTCGTGTTTCTATGTTCCTATGAGATAATAACCAAGCTCCTCTGTATCACTGGGCCGTTGGCCTAACGCCCCTTTAAACAGTGTCTCCTGAACAGTGTGCTTTGCTGGATTGCAATTCGGGTGAAGCTTACTCTGCACATTCACCAGAGTGGGAATGAGATCAGGTGCATCAGCAAAGGTTGTGTCTCCCTCCCCACCTCTGGTCGATAACCCTGTGCAGTGCTGCAAACCGTCCCCAGCAGATGTCGGCCGTAGTAACGCTCTGCATGGCTACTCTCTACCTTCAGACTGGGGAGATTCCTGTCAGAGAGGCATCTGGGCTGTGAAACTGCGACAGACTGAAATGTTACTGAAGTCAGTTGTGCAGCAAGGCTCGGCTGAAACTTCCTCAACTGGAGAATGAGCTTAACTTGACACTGCACTGAATGTTAACAAGCCAGCCTGCCAGTGAAAATTCGACACAGGATTCACCAATATCTGGTAACCCTTTACTAACCAAGGGTGGCTGTCCTGCTGCTGGTCAGAATGAGCTCGAATCTCTTCCTCAAACTGTGACCTGATTAGTTTTGATTCTCTTGTTTGTAGGGAGTCCTGGTTCGGCAGTTAAACTCCTGATGGCTGAGCAGACCTGGGTCCAGTTCCACTGTTGCATCTCAGTGGGTGAAATTGGATATGGGTGGGGAGGCAAATCAGGCGGAATCGAATCGGTCGCCCCTTATACACCCTGCTCGCTATTCAGTTCCCTTGACTTCATTAGGGCTGAATACCAGGTGTGTGGTAGACCGGTTGGCCAAAGTGATTCTGCCCATGTCCAATTTCACCCTCATAGTCTCTCGGCCTGGGTTACTTTCTGGCACCCATGATGTCATCAGAGGACGGCGACACACTGTGAGAGACAACACCATCGTTCATTGCCATGCTCGGAATGCCCCTGCTCCCGTGACCTGCTGATCGGTGGGCCGACAGACCCCACAGCAACAACAACATTGCCTGCTCACTTTGATCAGATGCCCCATCCATGGAGGTGAGGTTACAGCCCAAGGCCTATATGGCAGCAATTTGAGCATTCAGGAGAGATGTAAAATCTGGTATAACGGCCTCTTCCATGAGGGGATATGCTGCTGCTCTCCCTGGAACTGCCCCCTCACCCCCAGCCTGACTGCATGCCTTGATGTGCATTAGAAGCCCACACAGGTGAATTCTCCACACCAGCCGCCGAGTGCTAAAAGCCCCTCGGTAAATCCCCAATGACTCCAACAATCTCTCATCTTCCGAAAGCATCCTTCTTTTAAAAAGCTAGGCCTCGTAGATACTGATCCCTTCCCCACAGGATCCTCTTGTAACTTGCGCTCTGTGCGTTGAGCTCAAATGGATGATCTAATCCCGGGACGATGGGTCTGTGTTGGTGAGATTGGGTGTCGAGGTGCCAGGGTGAGCTGTAAAGTGTGTTCAGGTGTGAGAGCCCTGTGACAGCTTCTTCCACCATACCCTGCTGACATGGAAAGAGGAGAAGTGTTGAGAGCCCATCCTTAGAACGAGTTACTGATAAGTAACCTTCACCAGATTAGCTGGCGTGGAGCTGCTAATCTCGCAAGTTTGTGTGTCCGTGATTGTGTGCCTGAGTCAGATGGGCTGCAGGGAAGGGTGAATGTTGAGCAGACTCCAAGCTCAGCCCATGCCCCTTGCTTCTCCATCTCCCTGCCCTGAATTTGGAGGGCCCACTCCTCAAATGGAGTCAGAGAAGGGAAGACTGCAGTAGCAGTCGCGTGCATTGATTCGCGACTCTCCCTGTGCGAAGGGGGGGGGGGAAGAGGGTCTCCGTTGGCATTGCAAAGATGGGAAGGTGCAGCATGGAAGGAGATGGCCACGGGCTATCTGGGGCAGCCTTCTGCTGCAGGAGGTGGTGTGAGAAGAGAGGTGAGGGAACGTGCACAGTGCAGCATCATGGGGCACCCATGGGAAGGTGGAGAGAATGTGAAGGAATGCAATGGGTAAGGAGGAGGAGACCATGACAGTACTAGCTGGGACAGAGCCTCAGTATGAGCTTTCCTTGCCCATCCTGGTGAGGTGATGGTGTTTCCAGTGACACTGCAGCCTCATCCTTAGCAACAATACTGCTGCTATTAATACAGTCAGCCATCTCCTGCCATGCTCCTGCCCTGCACTCTTTCTGACCTGTCAGCCATCTTGGGGAAGTATTGTATCCCTCCTGAGCTGTACTGCAAGATTTCAATGGCTTCATGGTCAAAGCAGGGTGGCCTGTTTCTCCTCACACTGCCACCAGACATCTGTTCAGCCAACTTCACCAACAGCCATTGTGTCTTTAAGCTGGCGAATACCCTCTCCTATTGGACATGCCCAGCACGCACCCACTTTATTTAAATTACCTGAACCCAGATCAGGGCGAGCCCAAGTACATTTGGTTGGGGTACATTTTGGCAGCGCTCTGCCCGATTTGTGCTCTAGTGGAGGGGCAGGAGGAGGGGGAAATCGTTCCGATTTATTATACTCTTGTCATTTATTTGCTTGTTTATTTAATAAATTCATTTGGTACTTAAAGAAAGAACTTGTATTTATACAGCGACTTTCATGACCACAGGATATCCCAAAGTGCTTTGCAGCCAATTAAGCCTTGACATTCAACGGCATTACCATCACCGAATCCCCCACCATCAACATCCTGGGGGTCACCATTGACCAGAAACTTAACTGGACCAGCCATATAAATACTGTGGCTACAAGAGCAGGTCAGAGGCTGGGTATTCTGCGGCGAGTGACTCACCTCCTGACTCCCCAAAGCCTTTCCACCATCTACAAGGCACAAGTCAGGAGTGTGATGGAATACTCTCCACTTGCCTGGATGAGTGCAGCTCCAACAATACTCAAGAAGCTCGACACCATCCAAGATAAAGCAGCCGCTTGATTGGCACCCCATCCACCACCCTAAACATTCACTCCCTTCACCACCGGCGCACTGTGGCTGCAGTGTGTACCAACCACAGGATGCACTGCAGCAACTCGCTAAGGCTTCTTCGACAGCACCTCCCAAACCCGCGACCTCTACCACCTCGAAGGACAAGAGCAGCAGGCACATGGGAACAACACCACCTGCACGTTCCCATCCAAGTCACACACCATCCCGACTTGGAAATATATCACCGTTCCTTCATCGTCGCTGGGTCAAAATCCTGGAACTCCCTTCCGAACAGCACTGTGGGAGAACCTTCACCACATGGACTGCAGCGGTTCAAGAAGGCGGCTCACCACCACCTTCTCAAGGGCAATTAGGGATGGGCAATAAATGCTGGCCTTGCCAGCGACGCCCACATCCCATGAACGAATTTTTTTTTAAGTATTTTTGAAGTGCAGTCACTGTTGTAATGTAGGAAACATGTCAGCCAATTTGAGCACAGCAAGATCCCACAAACAGCAATGACCAGATAATCTGTTTTAGTGAAGTTAGTTCAGGGCTAAATATTGGCCAGGACACCGGGGCGAATTCCCCTCCTCTTCTTCAAAATAGGGCCACCTGAGAGGACAGACAGGGCCTCGGTTTAACGTCTCATCCGAAATACGGCATCTCCGACAATGCAGCACTCCCTCAGTACTGCACTGAATTGTCAGCCTAGATTTTCACAGTCTCATTCTGCTGCTTCTTGAAGATGAGGGGATCCTGTGGAGACACAGGATAAAACAACAGCCCAAACTATCGAAAGAAGGGTTTTCTATTTGTTATCCTGGGCATCTTATCAAACTTATCTAGATATCAGGGCGAGTGTGAACACTCCCGAGGATGTAGGTAGAGAGTACAACAACAACTTACGTTTATATAACGTCTTAACTTGGGAAAACACCTCAAACATTCACAGAAGCGTAAATTGAAATACGGAGGCCAAAAATATATTGAGGGTAAAAAGGGCAAAAGGTCCAAAATCTTAACATTTTTCAACCAAGCCTTCAGTCGTCGCTCCTAACTCCTTTCTTTTATTCCTTTTATCCATATCCTCTCCACCCCGTTAAGTGTCTCGGAACAGTCTGTACATTAAATGCCAGTTGTTTCTGTGGTAAGGAGTCTGAGAGGAATTTCTGAGTGATTTTCTCTGTTTTGGCCTCTCCCAGTAGATTGTGGGGTCAGAGGATGGATTAGTTGTGTGTTTGTTTCATCATGTGTGAATGCGGTGGGTTTTCAGGGTTTGACAGTCCTTTATTGCTCTCCTTTTCATATGTTCAAATATTCTTTCCATGTGTTGAATGTTCTTTTTGCATGTTCCCATGTTCTTTTTGTTTGTTTGTGTATTTTTAAAAATATATATCCTTTTTGTTTGTTTGCATGTTCTTTTTGTATGTTCATATGTTCTATTTGTATGTTTGCATGTTCTTTTTATATGTTTGTAAATTTTTACATGTGACCCACTAACAAAATGACACATTTCAAAGCTGAGCATTCCTGCAATTTTATTAGGTCATTAATTGTAGAAAAATTAAGAATTCCCCTGTTTCCCATGAAAAGATGAGTTTCACTTTTGTTACTAATTCTTACTGTACTAATATCATTCTACCCGGAGTGCAGACTGCAGCATACGCAACTCTGATCACCCACCTCCCCTCCACTTTGCTAACATGTGTGGTGCTGTGAATTTTGCTGGCAGCAGTCATTAAAACTCCACCACAGAGCTGAACGTGTCCCTTGTAAATGGATGACTGCTCATCCTTTGTTGGAGCAATTCGGGCATGCCTTGAATGCTGTTCTCTGCTTAAACTGTGTGAAGCTTTTAATGGGTATTATCATTCATGGCTCATTATCGGGATTGTCAATTCATTGCGTGCATGATAATTAATGAGTCAAGTGTGCTTAATAAGTGCTGAAGTTACTACCGATGAGTTTGACAGTGTACAGGACCCCATTGCTTTTTCTAATGCACTCTGGCATTCCTGTGTTAATCGCTATTTTAATGTACTCAACATGGTACATATTTTACTATAAATTTTGTTTCCTTCAGGGAGAGAGATGTCAGTGCTGGGTACTCAGCTTGGCTCAGTTGGTAGCATGCTCAACCTTGAGTCAGGAGGATTTAAGCACATAATCTAGGACGACAGTAGTGCAGGAGTGTTGCCTTGTCTTATGTGTCGTCTTTCAGATGAGATGTTAAACTCAGGCCCTGCTCAGGTGGACATAAATGATCCCAGGGCATTATTTTGAAGAAGAGCACGGAGTTCTCCTAGTGTCCTGGCCAATATTCATCCCTCAACCAAAGCCACTAAAAACAGATTATCTGGTCATTGATTCATTTGCTGTTTGTGGGGGCTTGTTATGTGCAAATTACCTGCTGTGTTTGCCTAAACTACAACAGTGATAACACTTCAAAAGCAAAGCACTGGTTGTAGAGCACTTTGGGACAGCCTGAGGGCATAATAAGGTGCTAAAGAAAGTTTTTTCTTTCTTGCTGGAGCCCCTTTTCGCTTCTTATACTAAGTTTCACTGATTCTGGTTCAGATAGTGGTCTTGTTAGGAGACAGGGGCAGGAAAAGGCTTAAATGTATTAAAAACAACAGCTAAGGTTGAACATCAGAATCGGATACTTTTCCTGTCTCTACTGGAATGCAAGCCAAGCCTCAAGACAAGATAAGCACCCGCATACAGGGTACTGTGTGAGACTTAATAAAGTGAATCCAGTGACCTCAAATGAGGAAAGTAAGGTGTATTGGGAAAGTGAAGGGAAATAGCATTATGAGATGAAGTCATCTCATCATGTCAATCAATAGGATTGTAGGGAAATCCGGCTTCTCCAGTGGTTCGTGACAAAAGTTCAGTCAAAGAAAGTCACCCTTACCCCGTAGTTTTATTAATATGATTTAAAAAGTGCACACAAGCATGAAGCAAAATCAATCAATACACATAATCTCACTCTACCTGTTATACACTTGGTGGTTCACAATGTAATTATTTCATGATTTAACAATTCATACAAACATGCATGAAGCAAAGCAAGCAAGCAATGCATAAAACCTTTTATAAACAACCACGGATTTCAACATCAAGGCGGTTCAGTAGTGATCAGCTTCTCATGTCTTGAGGTTCAATGTCTTCTTGTTGTTGGACGTCTGTCCTCTAGGTGATCTTCGTTAGGCTCCACCTAGCTCCTCCGACTGTTGCTCCTCTGACTGTTGCTCCTCCGACTGTTGCTCCTCCGACTGTTGACTCTCCAACTGTTGACACTGCATCTGTTGACTGTTGAAGCTTCTTCCAGCTCCACTGACTGCAGTAGTAAAGAAGCTGCTACAATGTCCTGTCTTTATATGAGTTTTGGCAGTTAGAGTCTGAACAAAGTTATGAGAAGTCCCATTTTGGCCACTCACCCACCGTTGCATAATGATGGCTGGTTGGCTGGATCAATGAGGTCTCTTCACCAGCTATATCTTCTTATCCGTGTGAATCCAGCTGTAGTTATCTTTCTCAAAGATTTCTTCTTATCTAGGCAATGTTTTTCCAAATTAATTGTTATGAGAAGCAATGTTGTTTTTGAGAATCTTTATATTGTTGTGAGAACCAAAATTGTTTTGAGAATTGAAGAATTTCGAAGCTCTAAAGGTTCTTAAGGCTTCGGTCTTTCGTTCTTATCAGTTGTTATTGAAAACCGAAGCTTGTTGAATTTTCTGCACAGTTGCAGTTTTAAACTTATTGCACTTCCTGTTTTGGTAGTTTTAACCTGATGTCCAAATGTCCAAAGGGGCAACGTTAACCCTTTCCGTAATCCAGGTGTATGTCCAAAGGGGCAATGTTAACCCTTTCTGTAATCCAGGTGTATGTCCAAAGGGGCAATGTTAACCCTTTCCTTAATCCAGGTGTATGTCCAAAGGGGCAACATTAACCCTCTTCTTAATCCAGGTGTATGTCCAAAGGGGCAATGTTAACCCTCTTCTTAATCCAGGTGTATGTCCAAAGGGGCAATATTAACCCTCTTCTTAATCCAGGTGTATGTCCAAAGGGGCAATATTAACCCTTTCCTTAATCCAGGTGCATGTCCAAACTGCCGAATAGGGTCGGCAGTTTGACTTATGGCTTCCACCAGAGAATGGTCAAGTCCACCTATCTGATCCAGGTATTGTGGGTTATGTATGGTCTCCATTTGCCCAAATCCCTGGTGAATGCTTTGAGGAGCTGGCTTGTAGAAACCATTGACCTGGCTGAGGGGGAATAAAATTATTGGAAGCAGCTAGAACAGAGAGGTCATTTATGGCTCGAACCTTGGATGCTAAGAACGGTTATATTTGTGATGCCCAGTTGCTCACTCAGGCTCCTCGTCTTATATTGGCCTACATCTTCTGTCTTCTTCACTCACATCATCTTCCTTCCCCTTCAGAATCTGGTTTCTTATTCTCAGTCAGCCCTGTAGGAGAAGAGTATTTCTAATTTTGAGTCATTGTTGTTCTATATCGTGGTTTCATTGTGAGCATTTATTGTGACTGTAAGAGTACGGGTGGGGAGGTGGGGAGGGCAGGTAAGGAGGAATAACATGTTAGTACTGAAATTAGCTCTGGCCTTGTGGAAAATAGCTCTTTAAAGATGAATACCATTTGCCTTCAGAAGAACAAGCTTTGCATTTCAAACGTAATTTATTGTGTGAAGTGTGTTGGATATTTCAGCATGAGAAAGCATTATACATGTGCAATCATTATTATTAATGAAAGTTGTTCAGCAAGGACTGCTGTGAAAAAAGACATAAAAATTAGTTAAACCACTTACAGGATAATAGAGGACACAATAAAGGAAGAATATGATAAAATAAACTCAAGATAAAAAGTTAAAACTGGATAACTCATAGATCTTACAGATGGAATCTTCAGAAGTGACAAGAACGATGGAGACAAGCTAATAAATAACAGCAAAAAGCAAATCTGCTAAAGGTGTAATAAATGGCAAATTAACACAACTCTTCAGCCACTGCCCAAGTGAGTCCAATTACAGATCGGCAGATATTGCCAATGGTAAGTCCACCTACAGAATGACTTGGTTGGACCAAACCTTCTCGGCTTCCACTGCAATTCATATCAAGCAGAAACATCCAGCTTGGCTGTGCTTGTAGTTCCGCTGATGACCTTTTTCAGTTGCAAGGCTGCAAGAGCTGACTGGTTGACAATCTTAATTTTTTGAATCGCGTCCACGCTGAGCAAGCCATGTCTGGAGAAGTCCACCCAACACACTAAACAACAATTGCAATTATACAGCATCTTTAATATAGTAAAGCTTCCCAAGGCATTTCACAGTCGTGACTATCAAACAAAATTTGACACTGGGCCACATAAGGAGATATTAGGATGGGCGACCAAAAGCTTGGTCAAAGAGGTAGGTTTTAAGGAGTGCCTTAAAGGAGGAGAGAGGCGGAGAGGTTTAGGGAGAGAATTCCAGAGCTTAGGGCCAAAGCAGCTGAAGGTACAGCCGCCAATAGTGGAGCTAAAGTAGAATAAAAAGGGAAAAAAATGCAAATATTCTAGAAATTTGAAATAAAAACGGAGAAATGGTGGGAATGCACAGCAGGTCAGTCAGCACCTATAAAGAGAAAGGGGGGGGGATATGACTTTGCAGGCGTGGGACCTTCATCAGACTTTTCCACATTCCCAAGTAATGGAATAGACTCTAGGCTTATGATTGGGAATGAATCTTCCTCTTCGCACAGTTGAGGAAAGTCATGTCTAATTTCTAGAGATAAACTCCAAAGATTCTTTCCAAAGATGGACTTATTATGAGGGGAATCAGGCTGCCTGTAATTGCAGTTGCCTAGGAAATGGCTTAAGGGTTCGTTTAATTTGAAATCTAATCATAGAATGATACAGCACAGAAGGAGGCCATTCAGCCCATCTTGCCTGTGCCAACTTTTTGAAAGAGCTATCCAATTTGTCCAATTCCCCTGCCCTTTCCCCGTAGCCCTGTAAATGTTTCTGTTTCAAGTATTTATCCAATTCCCTTTTGAAAGTTACTATTGAATCTGCTTCCACCACCCCCTCAGGCAGTGCGTTCCAGATCATTACAACTCACTGCGTAAAAAAATGTCTCTTCATCTCGCCTCTGGTTCTTTTACCAATTACCTTAAATCTATGTCCTTTGCCAGTTTCTCCTTATTTACTCTATCAAAACCCTTCATGATTTTGAACACCTCTATCAAATCTCCCCTTGACCTTCTCTGCTCTAAGGAGAACAGTCCCAGCTTCTCCAGTCTCTCCAAATAACTGAAGTCACACGTCCCTGGTACCATTCTAGTAAATCTCGCTGCACCCTCTCTAAGGCCTTGACATCCTTCCTAAAGTGTGGTGCCCAGAATTGAACACAATACTCCAGCTGAGGCCTAACCAGTGTTTTATAAAGGTTTAGCATAACTTCCTTGCTTTTGTACTCTATGCCTCTATTTATAAAGCCCAGGATCCCATATGCTTTTTAACAGCCTTCTCAACTTGTCCTGCCACCTTCAAAGATTAGCGTACATACACCCCCAGGTCTCTCTGTTCCTGCACCCCCTTTAATATTGTACCATTTAGTTTATATCCTCTCTCCTCATTCTTCCTACCAAAATGCATCACTTCACAATTCTCTGGGTTGAATTTCATCTGCCATGTGTCTGCCCATTTCACCAGACTGTCTATGTCCTCCTGAAGTCCGTTACTATCCTCCTCTCTGTTTGCTACATTTCCGAGCTTACCTCAGAAGTTTTTTGTCAATGTCTGTAAGAGCAATGAAATGTTTTTATTCTATTTATCTTTTTATGTTTTTATTTCCTTTGTAAATATTCCATGACCAATGGTTTATAACCCGTTTCTCTCACAATGCTTAAAAACATGTCAGCGTGAAGCAGAGAAAAGGAAACAGAATTCATGCCCCCAAAAATCTGGGGGCGTAAGTAATCCAGGAAATGGTGTTGCAGCAGCTAAGGGCGAAGTTAAAGGAAATCTCGGGGTACTTAGCAAACTCGCACTCAATGGACTATGCCTCTTTTGAGGGTTTCTTGACCATAGTTAGTCAGATCTCTGCTTGGCCCCTGATGGTGAAATGACTGGTCCCACTAACCTCCAACTCCATGATCCTCTCTTGGTGTGAGTTCTGAATCATGATATTGATCTGCATAGATTAATCTCCCTGCTAGTGATGGTGGTTAGAACACTTTGATAAAACATAAATATGAAGAGAGAAAATAATTATATCCATCCTAGATCGGACGAGGCCCGATCAGACACCATCAGGGGCATCTGGTAATACGCTGGTTAGCCATCCAACTATTAAGGTACCTATTCTGAGGAGTTAGGTGGATAAAAAAAAGTCCATTGTGACCCAAACTGAGTATTTGAACATTAACTTAATTGAGATGTGCCTGGTTGGAGGTTCTGTGCTTTAATCCAATTGGAAGACATGTCAACTCTCACGGACATTGCCCGAGTGGCGTGGATTTGATATCCATCTCACGGTCTCACTTAAATGTGTTCTAAACCCACGGGGAAAAAAACCCACTCGGTTCAGACCTCATATCTTTCCACATTACAACAAATACCCTTTGACCAAAGAAAGAAGGGAACTAATGAAACCTAAAATTGGTTAGGTTTTAATGTGAGAAAATTATTATTTTTTTGTACCTGCACACACATCACAAAAGTTCTTGGACCCTTCCTGCCTTATAAAGATCAGCCAAGACCTAATTGAATGGCAGAACGGGCTCGAGGGGCTGATTGGCCTACTCTTATTCCTATGTTCTCCTATGGAACCTGTTCTAAACACTCGGTCATGGCACGCACCTCCCATTGTTTCTCGGAGAGCTCCCCTCTCCTCGGAACATGCTGATTGGCTGCAATGCAGCGTTGTGTGAAGGATAAGCGGAGATAGAGCGATGGAGGGAGGGACATAATATTCTAGCTGGGGCCTAGCCAGTGTTTTATAAAGATTTACCATAACTTCCTTGCTTTTGTGCTCTACGCCTCTATTTATAAAGCCAAGGATTCCTTTATACTATATTTAACAGCCTTCTCAACCTGTCCTGCCACATTCAAAGATTTGTGTACATACACCCTCAGGTCTCTCTGATCCTGCGCTCCCTTTTAAAATTGTACCATTTAGTTTATATTGCCTCTCCTCAATCTTCCTCCCAAAATACACTTCTCTGTGCTAAATTTCATCCACCACGTGTGTGCTCATTTCATCAATCTGTCTGTCCTCCTGAAGTCTGCTACTAACCTCCTCACTGTTTATTACATTCCAAAGTTTTGTGTCATCTGCAAACTTTGAAATTATGCCCCTATACCCAAGTTCACTTCTATCATATCACCCAGTAATCTCCTTTTTTTAACAAGAAAAGCCCCAATTTTTCAAGTCTTTGTTTGTATTTGTATTTCCTCATACCAGGCCACATCCTTGTGAATCTGTGTTGTATCATCTCTCCAGCCTCAATATCCTTCCTATAGTATGGAGCCCAAAACTGCACACAGTATTCTTACTGAGATCTTATTAA
This sequence comes from Heptranchias perlo, assembly GCF_035084215.1. NCBI lineage: Eukaryota > Metazoa > Chordata > Chondrichthyes > Hexanchiformes > Hexanchidae > Heptranchias > Heptranchias perlo. Next base: position 8,724,864 of record NC_090336.1, on the reverse strand, counting down.
GGTTTTATAAAGCCTCATCATTACATCATGACTTTCATATTCTATTCCTCTTGAGGAATACTTGCATTGGAGGCAGTTCAGATCAAGGACATACTTGCATTGGAGGCAGTTCAGAGAAGGTTCACTAGGTTGATTCCTGGTATGGAAGGCTTGTCTTATGAGGAAAGATTGAACAGGTTGGGTCTATAGTCATTGGAGTTTAGAAGAATGAGAGGAGATCTTATTGAAACGTACAAGATTCTGAGGGGACTCGATACGGTAGATGCTGAGAGGATGTTACCCCTCATGGGGGAATCTAAACCTAGGGGGCATAGTCTCAGAATAAGGGGTTGCCCGTTTAAGACGGAAATGAGGAAGAATTTCTTCTCCCAGAGTGTCATGAATCTTTGGAATTCTTTACCCGAAAAAGCTGTGGAGGCTGAGTCATTGAATACATTCAAGGCTGAGTTAGACAAATTTTTGATCAGCAAGGGAGTCAAAGTATATGGGGAAAAGGCGGGAAAGTGGAGTTGAGGTAAAAATCAGATCAGCCATGATCTCATTAAATGGCGGAGCAGGCTCGAGGGGCCGAATGGCCTGCTCTTGCTCCTATCTCTTATGGTCTTATGGTCTTCTGGTCTTGAGATAAAACCTAGAATTGGATTAACTTTTATCAACCTGAGGTGCTGCCTTTAATGTCCTGTGAACATGACCCCAATTTCCTCTCCTCTTCCTCAGCACCAAGCCTACTTTCATTCAGAGTACACTTACAGCTGTTATTTTATTTTACCAAAAAGTCACACTTACAGACATTAAACTTCATTTGCCACTTTTTAGCCCTTTCTCCAGAAACCACTGTATGAAGGCCATGGTCAATCCTACTTTCTGGAGGGTACAACTTCAAATAACTGGTCAAGTTTTAATACCAGTTTAAAGCAGCCTCAATTTATTAATGTATTACCCCTTAGGCTAATATTTAGGCCTTAGACTGAATGCACGGAGCATTCGTAACAAGATAGATGAATTAGTTGCACAAGTAGAGATAAATGGGTTTGATCTAATAGCCATTACAGAGACATGGGGGTCGATTTTCGGATGGCCGAGCGGGTGCGTTGGGGACGGGGGGATCTGAAAATGGTGGAATCCCGGAGCGAGTTCGGAGCCCGGCTCCAACCCGCTCACTTCCGGGTTCCCCAATGATGCGTTCGGGTGCGCGTGCAGCTCCAGCATGCGGGACTCCCACCGGCAATTAAAGCCGGCGGGATGATAATTTAGATAGTTATTTAGCTAGTTGAGGTACTTGACAGACCTCATTGACTGGAGATTTTGGCAGGGGTGCAATTTTGAAGGATCCTCAGCGTGTTTCCCGTGCTGTGGGAAACACTCCATGTTACAACAGACGTGTTTCAGCCAGCAGCCAGTGGGAGATGCAAATGATTATTTGACAGGTGGGGAGAAAACCCCATTTATTGCAGCAGGGCACTCCGTCACTTCAGACAAAGTTTTCGCTGCAACACCTTTGTCTTTCCACTCAAAATTATTAATTTATACCCAAAACTCTGCTGTGCAAACACATTTACCTACTTTGCAAACCCCCTCAAACTCACACCGTCAGGATGGGGGGCACCATGGCTGCATTCATCACTTCATCTGAGGACGAGCAACATCACAAGGCACACCATCCACCTCCGCCACGTGGAGCTCCACAACACAGTGCTGCACCACAGGCACCTGCACAAGAGCACGGAGGGCAACAACAGAGAGAGCGACGTTACAGGAGGCACTACCCCCGCCACAGGGTCTACAGACCGAGGCTCAGCTTACTGGACCTCTCTGAGGAGCAGTACATACGGAGGCTCAGAGTCAGTTGCCAGGTGGTCGCAGACATCTGCGGCCTCCTTCATGCCGAGCTGCTCCCGGCTGGCCTGAGCAGCATCTCCTTACCTGTCGCTGTCAAAGTCACCACTGCCCTCAACTTCTTCGCCTCCGGATCATTCCAGGGTGCCACTGGGAGCATCGCTGGGGTCTCTCAAGTCTTCTGCACACAAGTGCATAAGGCAGGTCACCAACGGCTTGTTTTGCAGGGCCTCGCACGATATCAACTTCCCCATGGATGACCTCAGCCAGACGGAGAGGGCAGTGAGATTCCATGCTGTGGCCGGCTTCCCATGGGTGCAGGGTGTAATCGATTGTACCCATATAGCAATACGAGCTCTTCCACATGAGCCAGGACTGTTCATCAACAGGAAGGGCTATCACTCCATCAACACTCAGCTCATCTGTAACCACCACAAGAGATTCCTACACGTGTGCACCAGATACCCTGGCAGCTGCCACGATTCCTTCATCCTCCAGGAGTCCAACATCCCGCCCCTCTTCCACACACCCAACACCCGCAAGGGCTGGCTCCTCGGGGACAAGGGATATCCCCTGCACACATGGTTCATGACACCTCTGAGGAACCCCACCACTGAACAACAGTGTCGATATAACAACAGCGACATCGCTACCAGGTCTACAATTGAGCGTGCTATCGGGCTGCTCAAGGTGCACTTCAGGTGCCTTGATCGTTCTGGGGGAGCGCTTCAATACGCACCAGACAGAGTGGGACGCATTATAGTCGTGTGTTGTGCCCTGCACAACATGGCATAACAGAGAGGGGTGCCACTTGAGGAGGCCCCATCCACATCTGCCACCCACATTGAGGAGGAGGAGGAGGAGGAGGAGGAGGAGGAGAAGGACAAGGAGGAGGAGGATGAGGAGGAGGAGGCAGAGGAGGAGGAGGAGGAGGAGGAGCAACCCATGGGCAGAGCAGCGGCTCACCTGGCTGCTCGTGAGGCCAGGGAGTCACTGATATGTGAACGGTTCTCCTAACATCAGAAGGTGTGAAGAGTCCAGCCCCCACCTCCTGGATAGAGCAGCGCCCACACCAGCACCCCCACCCCTGCACAAAACAGTCCTGCGACTACACATAGACCCACTGTGAAGTGACCCAATGGGGGGCATCAAGTGTCGCCGTTCATGGTGAACCTCATGAAAGGGCCTTATTACAGAAACCAGTCAAGAATGGCCAAGACATGACAGTAGTGGTGAGAATGATAATATTTAATGTGATTTTAACAAAAATCAAATATAAATAAAAAACATGACAAACCGTAAAACACCCTTGTGCATCCCCTTTGTGCTCACAAAACATTCACCTTTTGCTTCCGGCTACTCCTACGTGGTTCATCCCCTGCGCCTGCAGCAGAGGTAGTGGCAGGTTGCTCTTGTCCATGCCCTGACCGATTAGATGCTTTGGGCCTACGCCCTCTGGGTTTTGGTGCCCGTGAGGGCCCCTCCAAAGACTGCTCCACCTGCACCTGTGCAGGGGCTGACTCGGCCACCTGGAGAGAAGGCAGCATTGCGGGTACTGGTTGAGAGAGGGGCAACGGGTGAGATGTGGGGGCGCTTTGAGTGGGTTCCCCACTTCCATGTCCTCTTTCGCCATCATCCCTCCCCTGGGCCAGGCCCACATCACTCCTACCACCCTGCTGGACAACAGTTTGGAGGACATGTGTGAAGCCTTGTAAGACCAGTGTTAGTGTATCTGTCTGCCTTTTTAAGGCAGCAGAAAGTTGCTCACCCTGAGTCCGAAGGACTGTTGTCAGGGCCTCAATGGACTCATTTGTGAGCTGTGCTTGAAGCTCGATGGAGGCTAGCCTTCCCTCCATCACAGACATTCCCGTACTTACCCGCGACACTATCTCAGAGATGCCTTCATGTCCCTGTGACAGTATCTCAGAGATGCCCTCACGTCCCTGTGACAGTATCTCAGAGATTCCCTCCCATTCCTGAGCCACCATTCCACTCATGCAGGAGTTGGACTCCTCCAGCCTCTGTGCTATTGTGGAGAGTGCGCGTGGCACCTGTTCCAGCACCTCACAAATGTGCTGCTGCCCCTCGATCATTCTCCTTTTAAAGGATGGCCCCCAGGGTTCAGCATCTGTGTCCAGCTGAGCAGAGCCTGGAGAGGAGTGCTCCCACTGACATGGACTCTCCACAGCTGCCCCTGCCACCAGTGTCTGCTCGTGCTCACATGTGTGTGGTGACTCACCATGTGCAACCCCAACTAGGTGAGGACGGGGACCCACCAAGGTGTGAGTATCTGCGCTGGTGGATGGCTCACTCAGATGTGATGGTGTCCCCTCAGAGGCCGGCAGGTCCTCTGAGGAATTGCCCTCTGCCATCACAGGAGTCGCTGAAGGCCCTGTAAGAGAACAGAAGGCAATATTAAGCATGTTGACAGATGTTGAGGTGCTGACGATGGCAAGGCATGTTAACATCAATTGCTATTGTGAGCACTGAATGTTAAAGTTCTGTCACCAGCCATTTATCGGGTGGCAGTCTCGGCATTCCTCGAGGGTGCGGCTCAATTCAAGAGCCTCCTGCTCACCGCCCATGAGATTGACCTGATGTTGCGGCCCCCCTCCAGTCTTTGCCCTCTCCTGTGCATTCTGGGCTTTCTTCTCCTATAAGGGGAGAAAGTACAGACGCGTGAGTGAGGGATAATGACGTGGCCAACCGCTGAATGCATTGGCTTGGGTGCGGCTAACCGTGAATGAGATGCATCAGAGGGTGAGTGTGAGACAAAGCCATGACATTGTATGAGGATTGGTGTGGGTGGTAGTGGTGGGGTGAGTAATGGGGAGGTGAGGAAGTGCAGGTAATTTGAGGATGAGCTTTGAGTGGGTGTGAGGAGTGATGTGATAGAGTAGTGTTTGCAGTACAGAATGAGTTGGGGGGTGTGGGCAGTGATGTGGAAGATGGAATGTCGGAGAATGAGTAAGTGTACTCACTTTTGCTGACCTAGTTTAGGTCATTGAACTGTTTCCTGCACTGGATCCAGGTACAGGAGACGTTGCTGCTGCTGGTGACCTCGTCTGACACCTTGAGCCGGGCCTTCTTGGTGGCAGAGGCAGGTCACTTCCTCCCGTCCACTGGGTAGAAGACATCCCTCCTCCTCCTCACCCCATCCAGTAGCACCTGGAGTGAGGCATCACTAAATCTAGGAGCAGCCTTTCCCCTGTGCTGCTCCATTGTGGTGTGTGGGTGTTTGCTCCAGGAGCAGCCATTGGAGGACTGCCCCTTTAAATAGGGCTCCTCCAGCTGACAGCCTGTGATGCAGGTGCGCAGTCCGCCCACTGCGCAGGTTTCCGACGGGAAACCCGGAAGCCGCGTTAAGTGGCTCCAATTACCCGCGATCATGTGGGGAGTGGACGGATTTTATTGGGCGGGTTACCCATGCGCCCAGTCGCCCTCCCCCGCTGTCAACCCACCTCCCTGGTAATAGCGGGGCCATGGTTGCAAAGTGACCAAGGTTGGGAACTAAGTATTCCAGCGCACATGATATTTAGAAAAGACAGACAGAATGAAAAGAGAGGGGGTGTAGCCCTAATAATAAAGGATGACATAAGGACAGTGGTGAGGAAGGATCTTGGCTCAGAAGATCAAGCAGTAGCATCATTATGGGCGGAAATTAGAAATAACAAGAGGCAGAAAACACTGGTGGGAGTGGTTTATAGGCCCTCTAATAGTAGCAATATCAATGAGCATAGTCTTAATTATGAAATAATAGGAGCTTGTAACAAAGGTAATGCACTAATCATGGGGGATTTTAATTTTCATATAGACTGGTCAAATCAAATTGGCAAAGGTAGTTTGGAGGACGAGTTCATGGAATGCATTTGAGACAGTTTCCTAGAGCAATACGTCATGGAGCCAACCAGGGAACAGGCTATTTTAGATCTTGTATTAAATAATGAGACAGGGTTAATTAGTAATCTCACAGTAAGAGATCCCTTGGGGAAGAGCGACCATAATATGATAGAATTTCATATTGAGTTTGAGAGTGATGTACTTCAGTCAGAAACTAGAGACTTAAACATAAATAAAGCCAATTACCTAGGTATGAGGGGTGAGTTGGCTAAGGTAGATTGGGAAATTAAATTAAAGGGTTTGATGGTTGAAAAGCATTTGAAGAAATATTTCAATATTCTCAACAATTATACAAAGAGTCTAATGAGAGTGAAGAACCTAAAGTAATTAATATCAGTAGTGAAAAAGAACTTGAGAAAGACTAAAAGCCAATAAATCCCCTGGACCTGATGGGCTACATCCAAGGGTTATAAAAGAGACGGCTGCAGAGATAGTGGATGCATTGGTTATGATCTTCCAAAATTCCTTGGATACTAGAATGATCTCAGTGGATTGGAAGGTAGCAAATGTGACCCTGCTATTCAAGAAAGGAGGGAGAGAGAAAACAGGGAACTATAGGCCAGTTAGCCTGACATCAGTCATCAGGAAAATGCTGGAATTCATTATTAAGGAAGTGGTGACAGGGCACTTCAAAAATCATAATACGATTAGGCAGAGTCAACATGGTTTTATGAAAGGGAAATCGTGTTTCACAAATCTATTAGAGTTTTTTGAGGATGTTACGAGCCGGGTAGATCAAGGGGAACCAGTGGATATTTGAATTTTCAAAAGGCATTCAGTAAAGTGCCACATAAAAGGTTGTTACACAAGATAAGGGCACATGGGGTTGGGGGTAACATATTAGCATTGATTAGTGGATAGAAAACAGAGAGTAGGGATAAACGGGTCATTCTCAGGTTGGCAGGCTGTAACTAGTGGGGTGCCGCAAGGATCAGTGTTTGGGCCTCAGCTATTTACAATCTATATTAATGACTTAGATGAAGGGACCGAGTGTAATGTATCCAAGTTTGCTGACGATACAAAGCTGGGTGGGAAAGTGAGCTGTGAGGAGGACACAAAGGGCTCGATTTTAGCACCGGCGATCGGGTGCGTTCCTGGCGGGGGGGGGCGCCAAAAATCGGGGATTCCCGGGGCGGGTCGGGAGCCCGGCTCCAACCCGCCCACTTCCGGTTTTCCCACAGACGCGCTGACATGCGCGCGCAGCCCCCGAATGTGGGACTCCCGCCGGCAATTAAAGCCAGCGGGGTGTCACTTAAAGTATTTATTTTGGTATTTCAGGTCGTTTACAGACCTGATTAACGAGATATTTTAGGAGGGTTGGGATTTCACAAACAACTGGGACTGTTTCCCACCCTGGGGGAAACACTCCCAGTTGAAATAGACGTGTTGTAGCCATCAGCCTGTGGCAGCAGCAAAGGTCCATTTGACAGGAAGTGGGGGGAGACCCTCACTCATTGCAGGAGGCCACTCTGTCACCTTGGACAAAGTTTGGCCTCCACCACCCTCCTCCGAACAATAAAATGTCCAGACACATGTACCTACCTTGCGGACCCCCTCAGAAGTACATCTTCCGGATGGGGGCCGCCGTAGCTGCAGTCATGACCTCCTCGGAGGGCGAACAGCATCACCAGCCTCGCCATCCACGCCGTCCAACACTGACACGTGGAGCTCCACAACACAGTGCTGTGACACATCCACCTGTACAGCAGGAGGGAGGGCAACCACAGAGAGAGATGCGTCGCAGAGGGCACTACCCTCGCCACAGGGTCCACAGACCGAGGCTCAGCTTCCTGGACCTCTCTGAGCAGCAGTGCACACGGAGGCTCAGAGTCACTCGACATGTAGTCGTGGACATCTGCAGCCTCCTTCATGCCGAGCTGCTCCCGGCTGGCCCGAGCACCATCTTCTTACCTGCCGCTGTCAAACTCACCACTGCCCTCAACAACTTCTCCTCCGCATCCTTCCAGGGTGCCACCGGGGACATCGCCGACGTCTCTCAGTCGTCTGCACAAAAGAGCCCTGCAAATACACCTACACCCACTCTGCAGTGACACAATGGGTGGCATCAGTTGTGGGTCTTCATTGTGATCCTCAGGAAAGGGCATTATTGCACAAACCGGACAGGATTCGCAAAGACATGGCAGTAGTGGTGCCAATATAATATGTGATGTGAGTTGGTCAGAAATTAAATATAAGTAAAAACTATGACAAACCCTCAAACACCCTTGTGCATCCCCTTCATGCTCACGACACGTTTGCCTTACGCTGCCTACTGCACATATGTGATGCATTCCCTGTGGCTGCAGCTCAGGTAGTGGCAAATTGAGTGAGGCTGACTGTGAAAGAGATGCATGAGAGGGTGAGTATGAGATAGAGCCATGAGATTGTATGAGGATTGGGTTGAGTGGTAGTGGCAGGATGAGTACTGGCGAGGTGAGTAAGTGCAGGTAAGATGAGGATGAGCTTTGAGTGGGTATGAGGGGTGATGTGACAGAGTAGTGTTGGCAGTGCAGAAGGAGATGTGGGGTGGGGGCAGTGATGTGGCAGACGGAGTGCAGGGGACTGAGTAAGTGTACTCACTTTGGCTGACCTACTTAGGTCATTGAAGTGCCTCCTGCACTGTATGCAGGTGGGCGATATGTTGGTGGTGCAGGTGACCTCCTCTGCCACCTCGAGCCAGGCCTTCTTGGTGGCAGAGGCAGGCCGCTTCCTCCCGCCCGCCGGGGATAAGATCAATGTCCTCCCCCTCCTCCTCACCCCATCCAATGATACCTGGAGTGAGGCATCATTAAACCTGGGAGCAGCCTTCCCCCTGGGCTGCTCCATGCTGTACTTTTTCCTATTTGTTGCAGCATCAGTCAGTGGAGGACTGCCCCTTTAAATAGAGCTCCTCCAGCTGACAGACCTTACTGCGCATGCGCAGCCCGCCCGACGCACAGATCAGCAGCGGGGAACCCGGAACAACAGTAAGTGGATCCAATCAGCCTGCGATTGCGTTCGGGGCAGACTGATTTCACCAAATCGCCCCCCCGCCGCGAACCCGCCGCCCTGGTAATATCGGGCCCAAAGAGTTTGTAAAGGGATATGGACGGGTTAAGCAAGTGGGCAAGAAGGTGGCAGATGGAGTTTAATGTGGGGAAATGTGAAGTTATCGTGAAATGTGAAGAATAGAAAAACAGAATATTTTTTAAATGGTGAGAAACTATTAAATGTTGATGTTCAGAGAGATTTGGGTGTCCCAGTACAAGAAACACAAAAAGTTAGCATGCAGGTACAGCAAGAAATTAGGAAGGCAAATGGCCTTTATTGCCAGGGGGTTGGACGACAAGAGTAAGGAAGTCTTACTACAGTTGTACAGAGCTTTAGTGAGACCTCACCTGGAAACTGAGTACAGTTTTGGTCTCCTTATCTGAGGAAGGATATACTTGCCTTAGAGGCGATGCAGCGAAGATTCACTAGATTAATTCCTGATGTGGAGATGCCGGTGATGGACTGGGGTTGACAATTGTAAACAATTTTGCAACACCAAGTTATAGTCCAGCAATTTTATTTTAAATTCACAAGCTTTCGGAGGCTTCCTCCTTCGTCAGGTGAACGATGTGAAAATTAATTCCTGGGATGAGAGGGTTGTCCTATGAGGAGAGGTTGAGTGGAATGGGCCTATACTCTGCGGAGTTTAGAAGAATGAGAGGTGACATGAGATTCTGAGGGGGCTTGACAGGGTGGATGCTGAGAGGTTGTTTCGCATCGCTGGAGAGTCTGGAACAAGGGGGCATAGTCGCGGGTTAATGGATCGGCCATTTAAGACTGAGATGAGGAGGAATTTCTTCACTCAGAGGGTTGTGAATCTTTGGAATTCTCTACCCCAGAGGGCTGTGGATGCTGAGTCATTGAATATATTCAAGGCTGAGATGGATAGATTTCTGGGGAAATCAAGGGATATGGGGATCAGACAGGAAAGTGGAGTTGAGGTCGAAGATCAGCCATGATCTGATTGAATGGTGGAGCAGGCTCGAGGGGCTGTGTGGCCTACTCCTGCTCCTATTTTTATGATCCTATGTAATATTTGCTGCACCCGTAATATAGCCACTCATGGTAGACTACACACTGGAACCCTGCAGAAGATGTGAGTGGACCTTAGAAACAACGGAGGTCATTTTAACCTAGCTCATCGGGCGGGAAACCCACGGGATCGGGTGGAGCGCTGGTTTTAGACCCCGTCCAATATTACTCTCCACTGACTTCAATGGAGAAAAAATATGAAGGGGGGGTGCAAAGCCAGCGTTCCACCCGATCCCATCAGTTTCCCGATGAGCAGGCTAGGTTAAAATTGCCCTCAGTATCACACATCTTCAGTTGGTGCCTGTTCGTAAAGGATGCCTGAATAAAGCATCATAACAAAATCTTTTAAAGACTGTTTGACAAGGTTTCTGATTAAAGATGGAAAGCATTTGTTGAACTAAGAATGGTGCAGCAGATGGTTCATTCTGGAAACCTGATGTCGCATCATAAAGAGGGAAGGATGCAGTGAACAATAGGACAGTTCATTGTGAACCATTCCCTTGGGAAGGTGTACAAGGAAAAGTGCAAATGTCAACATTTAGTAGATTCTTTTAAAACCCTGACTGGTAGACTGAAGTAAGCTTCTTTGGTTTTGTTTTAGAGGCAAATAGTTTTGACTCTAATACTTGGAATAATCTTGAATGTCATGGAATCGCATCACCTTGGAGCAGCAACAACAGAGCAATCAGAATGCAGAAGCACAGAGCCAAAACAGTAGACTACATATAAGAGGAAGTCCTGATCAGACTGTACAGTGCTGTAGACAGAACAAACCTCGAAGATGGCGTCCACTTCTGGTCACTGAGACACTAAGGGGAGATTGAAGGGAAGAATCACAAGGCTGATCCCTGTGTCAGAGGACAGAGGAATGTAGAAAGACTGGAGAAAAGTGGGGTGTTCAGCCTCTAGAGGAGATGACTGACTGGCAATAGGAAAGGTAGAATCATAGCAAGGTTACAGCACGGAAGGAGGCCATTCGGCCCATCGAGTCCGCGCCGGCTCCATGCAAGAGCAATCCAGCTAGACCCACTCCCCCACCCTATCCCCGTAGCCCTGTAAATAGTTTCCTTTCAAGTACTTATCCAGTTCCCCTTTTGAAGGCCATGATTGAATCTGCCTCCACCACCCCCTCAGGCAGTGCATTCCAGATCCTAACCACTCGCTGTGTAAAAAAGTTTTTCCTCATGTCACCTTTGGTCCTTTTGCCAATAACTTAAATCTATGTCCTCTGGTCCTTGACCCTTCCACCAATGGGAACAGTTTCTCTCCATCTACTCTGTCTAGACCCTTCATGATTTTGAATACCTCTATCAAATCTCCTCTCAACCTTCTCTGTTCCAAGAAGAACAACCCCAGCTTCTCCAGTCTATCCACGTAACTAAAGTTTCTCATCCCTGGAATCATTCTAATAAATCTCTTCTGCACCCTCTCTAAGGCCTTTACATCTTTCCTAAAGTGTGGTGCCCAGAACTGGACACAATACTACAGTTGTGGCTGAACCAGTGTTTTATAAAGGTTAATCATGACTTCCATACTTTTGTGCTCTATGCTTCTATTTATAAAGCCCAGGATCCCGTATGGTTTTTTAACCGCTTTTTCAACCTGCCCTACCACCTTCGACGATTTGTACATATATACCCACAGATCGGTCTGTTCCTGTACCCCTTTTAGAGTTGTGCCCTCTAGTTTATATTACCTCTCCTCGTTTTTCCTACCGAAATGTATCACTTCGCATTTTTCTGCGTTAAATTTTATCGGCCACGTGTCCGCCCATGCCACCGGCCTGTCTATATCCTCTTGAAGTCTATCGCTATCCTCACTGTTTACTATCCTTCCAATTTTGTGTCTTCTGCAAATTTTGAAATTGTGCCCTGTACGCCCAAATCCAAGTTATTAATATATATCAAGAAAAGCAGTGGTCCCAGCACCGATCCCTGGGGAACACCACTGTATACCTCCCTCCATTCCGAAAAACAACCGTTCACCACTACTCTCTGTTTCCTGTCACTTAGCTAATTCTGGGTCCATGTTGCTACTGCCCCCTTTATTCCATGGGCCGCAATCTTGACGATAAGCCTACCATGCAGCAATTTATCAAATGCCTTTTGAAAGTCCATATACACCACATCAACTGCATTGCCCTCATCCACCCTCTCTGTTACCTCATCAAAAAACTCTCTCAGGTTGTTACACACGATTTGCCTTTAACAAATCCGTGCTGACTTTCCCTAATCAATCCACACTCGTCCAAGTGACTGTTAATTCTGTCCCGGATTATCATTTCTAAAAGTTTCCCCATCACCGAGGTTAAACTTATTGGCCTACAGTTGCTGGGTTTATCCTTACACCCTTTTCTGAACAAGGGTGTAACATTTGCAATTCTAAATCTAGAACATTACTTCAAACCAACAATGGGAGAAGGAATATAGGTAGAAACTAGGAAAAGACAAATTTAAGACTAAAGCAAAATATTGCAGATGCTGGAAAACTGAAATAAAAACAGAAAGTGCTGGAAACACTCAGCCGATCAGGCAGCGTCTGTGGAGAAGGAAACAGAGTTAACGTTTCAGGGTGATGACCTTTCATTAGGACTAATGTCAGGAAGTTCTTCTCCACAATACTAGTGATCAACAGGCGGAATGGGCTTCTGAATAGTGGATTTAAAACCCCTGGGATCATTTATGATCCATTGGATGCTATGATGGGGAAAGGGGTACCATGAGGTCTTTCTGGATGGATGAGCTAAATGGCCTTCCTCGCCTGTGTTTATCTCATCAAGATATTAAAGGATTTTATTGGGTAGATAGGGAGAAATTATTTCCCATGGTGGGAGAGTCCAGAACAAAGAGGGCATAACCTTAAAATTAGAGCCAGGCCACTCAGGGGCGATGTCAGAAAGCACTTCTTCACACAGAGGGTAGTGGAAATCTGGAACTCACTCCCCCAGAAAACTGTTGAGGCTGGAGGGGTTAATTGAAAATTTCAAAACTGAGATTGATAGATTTTTGTTAGACAAGGGCATTAAAGGGTTATGGAACCAAAGTGGGTAAATGGAGTTAGATACAGATCTAATTGAATGGAGGAACAGGCTTGAGGGGCTGAATGGCCTACTCCTGCTCGTATGCTCCTAATTACATCTTAAGTCCCTGACATAACCAAACACGAAGAGAGCAAAATCCCGCAGAGGTTCGTCCGTTGTCATTCAGCATTTACGCCTTTTCATCCAGGTCTCCGCTCTTCTGCCGAAATGACAGAAGGTGAGCAGGAGAAACCCCTGCGGAAATTCAGCCCCTAAAATAAAATGAACAATAAATTCTTACAACACAAATACTAATTAGATCCAAAGCACCAATTAGACAATGAAGGATGATGTGATTAATCTCTAAGCATGCTGCTAAGCAGAAGCCAGATGGATTTTCCCTCTCTTCAGATAAACACGATTTGACAGAGCAAAGATCAGTGTACCATTGATCCGGGCACCAATGGAAGCTAAAAGCTATCTAAAGACTTAAGAGCTCCACAGATTTTGTTGACAAGTAAGATTTTTTTACACACAGGCACTGGGGCAATTAAGACTATTCAGAAACTAATTAGTAAAGCGTGACTCAATTACTACAACTCCAGCAAACTCTTAAACAGCTGTCTTCATTGATCAGTCGCTGTGTAATGGGCCATGTGGACACAAAACAACGGAGTATCTACAGGCAATGGAAAGCAGCCACATTCTATCAAAGGCTTGAAGAGTGGATTAATTCCCTTGATGCAGATGGCTCAGCAAGTTTTTCCAGTGCGTAGCTGAGACATTTTAGAGCAGGTTATTCCAAGGTTCAAACCTCGACTTGGTCTCGGCCAGGGCTCAGTGTCTGGGTTTTGGAAGGGGAAACTAATAGGGGATCCCACTTCTGATATCTGGTGACTTCTGCTGGAATTACTTCTGGAGGACATCATTAAACTCAGCTGCAGTGTCTGGAGGACATCATTAAACTCAACTGCAGTGTCCTCTGGAGGACATCATTAAACTCCGCTATTAAACTCAGCTGCAGTGTCCTCTGGAGGACATCATTAAACTCCGCATCAGTGTCCTCTGGAGGACATCATTAAACTCAGCTGCAGTGTCCTCTGGAGGACATCATTAAACTCAGCTGCAGTGTCCTCTGGAGGACATCATTAAACTCCGCTATTAAACTCAGCTGCAGTGTCCTCTGGAGGACATCATTAAACTCCGCTATTAAACTCAACTGCAGTGTCCTCTGGAGGACATCATTAAACTCCGCATCAGTGTCCTCTGGAGGACATCATTAAACTCAGCTGCAGTGTCCTCTGGAGGACATCATTAAACTCAGCTGCAGTGTCCTCTGGAGGACATCATTAAACTCCGCATCAGTGTCCTCTGGAGGACATCATTAAACTCCACTGCAGTGTCCTCTGGAGGACATCATTAAACTCCGCATCAGTGTCCTCTGGAGGACATAATTAAACTCAGCTGCAGTGTCCTCTGGAGGACATCATTAAACTCCGCATCAGTGTCCTCTGGAGGACATCATTAAACTCCACTGCAGTGTCCTCTGGGCCCAAATTGGCACTCACATTCACTGTCAAGGAACAAGCATGAGTAATGGTCACATGGGTGAGGCACTGGAGGGTCACCAATAGCTGGAGAATCATACCCAACAAAGACTCCATGCCTTCCGAAGGTGACAAATGGGATAACATGAATAGGAGATTGATTAGAACCAATTTAAAATGCAAGTAGTGGATGCAATGGGGTCAGAGATATTATCCCCTGATCTTTGAGACCTGTCTGAATAGAGCCTGGAAAAATGGGCTAACAATTCTCTCTATCCCCTCTCGCTCTTTCTTACTCCGTGATCTTAGACTCTTTTTTTCCCCTCAGTTGTAGTGTTTTTCACGTTTCGCTCTGACCAGTGTGTGTGTCTCGCTCTCTCCCCTCTGTTTCTTCCTCTTTACCTTCTCTGCCCCCAGTCTCTCTTTCCCCTCTGTTTTTCTTTCCTTCTCTTACCACTCTCTCTATCTCTTTGTCTCTTTTTCCTCAGCCTTTCTCTCTTCAACAATATAATAGATTGTAAACATCAGACCAAGGCCCCACTTACCTGAGAGCACAATTTCCTGCTCCACCTCTGTTTCTGCAATCTACAGTTTTGTGCCTGTTAGTTCTTTTTATCGATTGCAGCATGCGGTGGCTTTTATCACCAGTGCTCCAGAGAAAACCTATTTGACAGGACGGAGAGAATAACAATTTCTGTTGACAATATTGGAGGATGAAGACTTACTGTGTTCATATGATACCCTGGCACCTATTTTAAGAGGTGTTAATGTGTAAATCCCTCCATTAAAATAGTGGACAGAGATTATTGGTGTGTTTCAAATTGACCACATGTGGCAATCATGGACTGCTGCTCCCCACAGAAACCCCGATCATTCCCATTCACTGTTCCCACAGAATCCCCGATCATTCCCATTCACTCTCCCCACAGAATCCCCGATCATTCCCGTTCACTCTCCCCACAGAATCCCCGATCATTCCCGTTCACTCTCCCCACAGAATCCCCGATCATTCCCGTTCACTCTCCCCACAGAATCCCCGATCATTCCCGTTCACTCTCCCACAGAATCCCTGATCATTCCCGTTCACTCTCCATACAGAATCCCCGATCATTCCCGGTCACTCTCCCCACAGAATCCCCGATCATTCCCGTTCACTCTCCCCACAGAATCCCCGATCATTCCCGGTCACTGTCCCCACAGAATCCCCGATCATTCCCGGTCACTCTCCCACAGAATCCCCGATCATTCCCGTTCACTCTCCCCACAGAATCCCTGATCATTCCCGTTCACTCTCCCCACAGAATCCCCGATCATTCCCGGTCACTCTCCCCACAGAATCCCCGATCATTCCCGGTCACTCTCCCCACAGAATCCCTGATCATTCCCGGTCACTCTCCCACAGAATCCCCGATCATTCCCGTTCACTCTCCCACAGAATCCCCGATCATTCCCGTTCACTCGCCCACAGAATCCCCGATCATTCCCGGTCACTCTCCCCACAGAATCCCCAATCATTCCCGTTCACTCTCCCCACAGAATCCCCGATCATTCCCGGTCACTGTCCCACAGAATCCCCGATCATTCCCGTTCACTCTCCCACAGAATCCCCGATCATTCCCGGTCACTCTCCCCACAGAATCCCCGATCATTCCCGGTCACTCTCCCACAGAATCCCCGATCATTCCCGTTCACTCTTCCCACAGAATCCCCGATCATTCCCGTTCACTCTCCCACAGAATCCCCGATCATTCCCGTTCACTCTTCCCACAGAATCCCCGATCATCCCCGTTCACTCTCCCACAGAATCCCCGATCATTCCCGTTCACTCTTCCCACAGAATCCCCGATCATTCCGGTTCACTCTTCCCACAGAATCCCCAATCATTCCCGGTCACTCTCCCCACAGAATCCCCGATCATTCCCGTTCACTCTTCCCACAGAATCCCCGATCATTCCCGGTCACTCTCCCCACAGAATCCCCGATCATTCCCGTTCACTCTTCCCACAGAATCCCCGATCATTCCCGTTCACCCTCCCCACAGAATCCCCGATCATTCCCGTTCACTCTCCCCAGAGAATCCCCGATCATTCCCGTTCACTCTTCCCACAGAATCCACGATCATTCCCGTTCACTCTTCCCACAGAATCGCCGATCATTCCCGTTCAGTCTCCCACAGAATCCCCGATCATTCCCATTCACTCTCCCCACAGAATCCCCGATCATTCCCTGTCACTCTTCGCACAGAATCCCCAATCATTCCCGTTCACTCTTCCCACTGAATCCCCAATCATTCCCATTCACTCTCCCCACAGAATCCCCAATCATTCCCGTTCACTCTTCCCACTGAATCCCCGATCATTCCCGGTCACTCTCCCCACAGAATCCCCGATCATTCCCGGTCACTCTCCCCACAGAATCCCCGATCATTCCCGTTCACTCTTCCCACAGAATCCCCGATCATTCCCGGTCACTCTCCCCACAGAATCCCCGATCATTCCCGGTCACTCTCCCCACAGAATCCCTGATCATTCCCGTTCACTCTCCCCACAGAATCCCCAATCATTCCCGTTCACTCTCCCCACAGAATCCCCGATCATTTCCATTCACTCTCCCCACAGAATCCCCAATCATTCCCGTTCACTCTTCCCACTGAATCCGCAATCATTCCTGTTCACTCTCCACAGAATCCCTGATCATTCCCGTTCACTCTCCCCACAGAATCCCCGATCATTTCCATTGACTCTCCCCACAGAATCCCCGATCATTCCCGGTCACTCTCCCACAGAATCCCCGATCATTCCCGTTCACTCTCCCACAGAATCCCCGATCATTCCCGTTCACTCGCCCACAGAATCCCCGATCATTCCCGGTCACTCTCCCCACAGAATCCCCAATCATTCCCGTTCACTCTCCCCACAGAATCCCCGATCATTCCCGGTCACTGTCCCACAGAATCCCCGATCATTCCCGTTCACTCTCCCACAGAATCCCCGATCATTCCCGGTCACTCTCCCCACAGAATCCCCGATCATTCCCGGTCACTCTCCCACAGAATCCCCGATCATTCCCGTTCACTCTTCCCACAGAATCCCCGATCATTCCCGTTCACTCTCCCACAGAATCCCCGATCATTCCCGTTCACTCTTCCCACAGAATCCCCGATCATCCCCGTT
Source organism: Heptranchias perlo (assembly GCF_035084215.1). Taxonomy (NCBI): domain Eukaryota; kingdom Metazoa; phylum Chordata; class Chondrichthyes; order Hexanchiformes; family Hexanchidae; genus Heptranchias; species Heptranchias perlo. The sequence goes on along the minus strand of NC_090336.1, from coordinate 8,707,327 downwards.
CACTCTCCCACAGAATCCCCGGTCATTCCCGTTCACTCTTCCCACAGAATCCCCGATCATTCCGGTTCACTCTTCCCACAGAATCCCCAATCATTCCCGGTCACTCTCCCCACAGAATCCCCGATCATTCCCGTTCACTCTTCCCACAGAATCCCCGATCATTCCCGGTCACTCTCCCCACAGAATCCCCGATCATTCCCGTTCACTCTTCCCACAGAATCCCCGATCATTCCCGTTCACCCTCCCCACAGAATCCCCGATCATTCCCGTTCACTCTCCCCAGAGAATCCCCGATCATTCCCGTTCACTCTTCCCACAGAATCCACGATCATTCCCGTTCACTCTTCCCACAGAATCGCCGATCATTCCCGTTCAGTCTCCCACAGAATCCCCGATCATTCCCATTCACTCTCCCCACAGAATCCCCGATCATTCCCTGTCACTCTTCGCACAGAATCCCCAATCATTCCCGTTCACTCTTCCCACTGAATCCCCAATCATTCCCATTCACTCTCCCCACAGAATCCCCAATCATTCCCGTTCACTCTTCCCACTGAATCCCCGATCATTCCCGGTCACTCTCCCCACAGAATCCCCGATCATTCCCGGTCACTCTCCCCACAGAATCCCCGATCATTCCCGTTCACTCTTCCCACAGAATCCCCGATCATTCCCGGTCACTCTCCCCACAGAATCCCCGATCATTCCCGGTCACTCTCCCCACAGAATCCCTGATCATTCCCGTTCACTCTCCCCACAGAATCCCCAATCATTCCCGTTCACTCTCCCCACAGAATCCCCGATCATTTCCATTCACTCTCCCCACAGAATCCCCAATCATTCCCGTTCACTCTTCCCACTGAATCCGCAATCATTCCTGTTCACTCTCCACAGAATCCCTGATCATTCCCGTTCACTCTCCCCACAGAATCCCCGATCATTTCCATTGACTCTCCCCACAGAATCCCCGATCATTCCCGGTCACTCTCCCACAGAATCCCCGATCATTCCCGTTCACTCTCCCACAGAATCCCCGATCATTCCCGTTCACTCGCCCACAGAATCCCCGATCATTCCCGGTCACTCTCCCCACAGAATCCCCAATCATTCCCGTTCACTCTCCCCACAGAATCCCCGATCATTCCCGGTCACTGTCCCACAGAATCCCCGATCATTCCCGTTCACTCTCCCACAGAATCCCCGATCATTCCCGGTCACTCTCCCCACAGAATCCCCGATCATTCCCGGTCACTCTCCCACAGAATCCCCGATCATTCCCGTTCACTCTTCCCACAGAATCCCCGATCATTCCCGTTCACTCTCCCACAGAATCCCCGATCATTCCCGTTCACTCTTCCCACAGAATCCCCGATCATCCCCGTTCACTCTCCCACAGAATCCCCGATCATTCCCGTTCACTCTTCCCACAGAATCCCCGATCATTCCGGTTCACTCTTCCCACAGAATCCCCAATCATTCCCGGTCACTCTCCCCACAGAATCCCCGATCATTCCCGTTCACTCTTCCCACAGAATCCCCGATCATTCCCGGTCACTCTCCCCACAGAATCCCCGATCATTCCCGTTCACTCTTCCCACAGAATCCCCGATCATTCCCGTTCACCCTCCCCACAGAATCCCCGATCATTCCCGTTCACTCTCCCCAGAGAATCCCCGATCATTCCCGTTCACTCTTCCCACAGAATCCACGATCATTCCCGTTCACTCTTCCCACAGAATCGCCGATCATTCCCGTTCAGTCTCCCACAGAATCCCCGATCATTCCCATTCACTCTCCCCACAGAATCCCCGATCATTCCCTGTCACTCTTCGCACAGAATCCCCAATCATTCCCGTTCACTCTTCCCACTGAATCCCCAATCATTCCCATTCACTCTCCCCACAGAATCCCCAATCATTCCCGTTCACTCTTCCCACTGAATCCCCGATCATTCCCGGTCACTCTCCCCACAGAATCCCCGATCATTCCCGGTCACTCTCCCCACAGAATCCCCGATCATTCCCGTTCACTCTTCCCACAGAATCCCCGATCATTCCCGGTCACTCTCCCCACAGAATCCCCGATCATTCCCGGTCACTCTCCCCACAGAATCCCTGATCATTCCCGTTCACTCTCCCCACAGAATCCCCAATCATTCCCGTTCACTCTCCCCACAGAATCCCCGATCATTTCCATTCACTCTCCCCACAGAATCCCCAATCATTCCCGTTCACTCTTCCCACTGAATCCGCAATCATTCCTGTTCACTCTCCACAGAATCCCTGATCATTCCCGTTCACTCTACCCACAGAATCCCCGATCATTTCCATTGACTCTCCCCACAGAATCCCCGATCATTCCCATTCACTCTCCCACAGAATCCCCGATCATTCCCGTTCACTCTCCCCACAGAATCCCCGATCATTTCCATTCACTCTCCACAGAATCCCTGATCATTCCCGTTCACTCTCCCCACAGAATCCACGATAATTCCCATTCACTCTCCCCACTGAATCTCCAATCATTCCCATTCACTCTCCCAAAAGAGTCCTGGATTGATTCCCTTTCGCTTTCCCAATTGTATCCCACACCATTCCCACTCTCTCTTCCATGAGTCCTGGATTCATTTCCTCTCATTCTCCTCACAGAATCCCAGATTCACTCCTGCTCACACTCCCCACAAAATCCCAGATTCATTCCTGCTCACTCACCCCACAAAATCCCGTATTCATTCCCACTCACTCTCCCCACAAAATTCCTGCTTCATTCCCACTCACTCTCCCCACAAAATCCCGGATTCATTCCCACTCACTCAGCCCACAGAATCACAGATCATGCCTGCTCACTCTGCTCACTCTCCCCACTGTCACAGATAATTCCCGCTCACTCTCCCGACAGAATCCCGGATTCATTCCCACTCACTCTCTCCACAGAATCCCAGATTCATTCGCACTCACTCTCCCCACAGAATCCCGGATTCATTCCCACTCAATCTCCCCACAAATTCCTGGATTCATTCCCACTCAATCTCCCCACAAATTCCCGGATTCATTCCCACTCAATCTCCCCACAAATTCCCAGATTCATTCCCACTTACTCTCCCCACAAATTCCCGGATTCATTCCCACTCACTCTCCCCACAGAATCCCGGATTCATTCCCACTCACTCTCCCCACAGAATCCCGGATTCATTCCCACTCACTCTCCCCACAGAATCCCGGATTCATTCCCATTCACTTTCCCCACAGAATCCCAGATTCATTCTCACTCACTCTCCTCAGAATCCCGGATTCATTCCCACTCACTCTCCCCACAGAATCCTGGATTCATTCCCGCTCACTCTCCTCAGAGTCCCGGATTCATTCCCACTCATTCTCCCCACAGAATCCCGGATTCATTCCCACTCACTCTCCTCAGAGTCCCGGATTCATTCCCACTCACTCTCCTCAGAGTCCCGGATTCATTCCCACTCACTCTCCCCACAGAATCCCGGATTCATTCCCACTCACTCTCCCCACAGAATCCCAGATTCATTCCCACTCACTCTCCTCAGAGTCCCGGATTCATTCCCAGTGAATCCCTTCACAGAGTGACTGGGAATGGATTTGGGGGTAAATGTCTGCCTTCACCACTGGGGCAGTATTCTGGTGAAATACTTTGCCCACCTGTCAGAGAACCGCCCGACATTCGTGCCATTGATTTCATGGTATGACAACCCGGCAGATTTTTGGACTTTAGGGGAATCAAAGGGGATGTGGGGATCGGGCAGGAAAGTGAATTTGAGTCGAAGAGCAGCCATAATCTTACTGAATGGTAGAGCAGGCTCGAGGGGCCGTATGGCCTATTCCTGCTCCTATTTCTTATGTTCTTATGTTCTGACAATAGTTGGCCGATCTGCTCCTCCAGATTACTGCTCAGGCAGTGAATATCAACACTTACCACCAAATCCATTCCCATTCACTCTCCAAACAGTCCCAGATTCGTTCCTGGTCAATCCCTCCACAGAATCCCGGAATCATTCCCGGTTGTTCTCCAACACATTTGTTTGAAGGTAAGGTGCTAAGAACACATGATTTTTCAAATATGACCTCAGAAATGATGGACAAAAGGTTACAATAACTCACTGGGCCTTGCTGTCAAACACCTTCAGTGATTATAAAAAATTCATCAGTCTTGTCCTCTTCTAGATGCTGATCAAGTTGCTGTACATATCAAATATTTTCTGTTTTTAAAACTCTTAAAACATCGGGCTAGAAATTGTCATCGGCGGTAACGTTTCTGAAGAGGTTTAAAACTCCATTTGGGCAGCAGATCACTTTTCCTTTTTATATTAAAAGGAGACGTGTGAGTGAAGTTGAACACAATGGAAAAAAAGGTCAGTATAAATGTGAAGTGTTATCAGCAAAGACTCGGACCACTTTCCAAGGCATTTGTCAATAGGACCTATTGGGCTGGAAATTGCTTTAATAAGAACAGTGAGCACAACAGCGCTCACCATCGTTAGTGACCAAATGAAACAGCAAGTTCCAGTGACCGCATACACGCAGACAAACGCGGAAATTCGGAACTTGCTCTTCCTGGTTTGCCGGTGATCTGACAGATTCGCATTAAAGGGACCTCGCCAGCTGCAATTAACAGAATCAACGGACCAGTGCCAACTTGCTCTCCTGCCCAGCTGGAAACTAACTAATTATGCCACAAAACAGGTACGTTTAAATATACCAGGTCTAAACTAAGTCTTAATGACTGCCAAATAACTAAAAATTAACTTTTAAAAATGTGGAGTCTCATTACTCCTTATTTTAATAGTTCTTGGTCATTAAAAAATAATAACTTTTTAAAAACTTTTTCCTTCTGTCTCTTTTATTTAATTGGATTGTCTACTTAGATCTTACTAAATGTTTGAACTAAATGGCAGACGATTCAGACAACTTATTCAGAGTTTGGTCCAAACAATAAACAAACTCTCAGAGAACAGTCAGACGTTAAAGAGATCCAATTAAACCATTAAATGGGATAATAAAATATAGGCACTTGTCGATTTGTTTATAGACACCATCTGAGTCTCCCGATTAGATTCCAGTCCTTTTATTCACTCTCCACCAGCTGTACTTTTGGCGATGGGTTGAAATAAAAACCAAATAACACTAATCACAGTTAGGAGCAGAGATCAGATGAGATTGACTTTCTGCCTTCAGAGTGTAGTTGAACGATTCCACGGCTGATCCTGTTGCTTTGAACCTCAGAAGGGTTAATAAGAAATTCTGCTCCGATTCTGACCCTACGATTAATTCCAGTGGAATAGAAATCTTGTATATGTTGTATAGACGATGCACCAATAGGACTTTGAGTTTTTTAAAATGGGGACGTAGGGCACAAGAATAAAGAAGTTATGATACATTTGTACAAGCCAATATTTAGGCTCCAGTTCGAGTACTGTGCAGTTTGGGAGCCCTATTATAGAAACGACATTAAATCTATAGAGAGCGGACACCATCAATTCACCAGGATGGTGCTAAGGATAGATGGTGCTAACTCTAGTTATGAGGGGACACCTGAGGCACTGGGACTATTTCCACTGGAGCGGAGAAGGCTAAGGAGGGACCTAATCGAGATTTTATTTAGTTATGAAGGATTTTGTTAGGTTGAATAGGTAAAGACCCTGTAGATAGGGAGTACGTGAAAACTCACTCAGAGAGTGAGGAGAGAGGTTAGGAGACATTTCTTTATTGGAGCATGGAAACTCTGCCATAGGGAATGGCTGAGGCAGAGACCATTGCATCTCAAAGGGGAAAAAGTGGATACATATTCGAAACAGAGGAAGAGATGGCACTACGGGGAGAGAGCAGAGCAGTGGGATTGGTTTTGGATTGCTCTAGTAAAGACACAATGGGCCGAATGGCTGCCATCTGTGCTGCAAACTCCAATGGGTTCTATGGTTCTCAAGAATTCATGTAACGCCCTGAACTACTTTCTGTCTGAAATCTGAGATTGAGCGTAGCCTGTAATTCTTTTAGAGCCGTTATTGTGTCTATCACAAACGTTGCAGGCGATTCTGGCCGACTCTGTTTAACCACTACTGTGCTGCATTTACCATTTAACGATGCCCATAATATCGAACCTGAAAGTATACTGTATTTTTAACATTTTTTTTTTACCCCCGCTGGAGGGGGCTGACTCGTGCGGGGATATGTTCCACAGGCCCCCGCTTCCCTCCAATGCTTCACCAAAGTGACCCATTCTTCACATGGTGAATCTACACAGAGATAGGTGGCAGGCTATGTGACCATGGGAGGCAGGCAGCATCACAGCCAAGGGTGATCTTCCCCACCAGCTGTCCACGCACATGTGTTTCCAGTGGAGGTGGGTAGGTGGGTGGGTCACTTGATAGTTACCAAGAGCAGGAACTCATTGGTTCTCCCCCTCCGCCACCCCACAATCCTGCAATGGTTGTAGTCTGCTCATTGCCACTTCAGCTGAAGAAGCACATTTAGAACAGACTAGTTGTTATAACAGAGTTTTCTATATACCAGAGTTATAATTACAGCAGAGTTCACTTCTGTGGCTGGGATTACAGATGGTTGGTGACCAGTGAGTAAAATGGTGTTAAATTTGTAGGAAAGCACAGGAGAAAACCTGAAGTGTTGTTTCCGATTGATTTGATCTTGAATATTACATTATTGCCTCTCCAACACTTTTAACAGTGACCTCAATGAAATCAAAGCCCAGCTAATGGCAGTTAAAATGGGGCTGAAGTGACAGGGATCGAAGACTGTTAAAAGCTATTATCAGCACCCGAGAATGTCTACACGCAGCTCACAGGAAATATTCAGCAGCTGGGAACAGCTCCTCCTCCAGCTACATGGAGCACAGTGTGTGAACCAAGCGGATTAGCACAAAACGTGGTCTGATCACTAATTAAGTTTCACAGTCGGAGCCTGGAGCTGAAACAGTTGTCTGGTTCACAGCAGGTGCCCACACCCAGTGGGTTATACCTTTCTCCTGCCCACACTGGCACTCAAACCATTTCCCAATGTTAGTGTATCTCCCAAAACTCTTCCTCCATCCCCAACCCTGTGCCCAGTGAATCTGTTGGTTGTCAGTTCTTTTCTTTCTTCCCAGCTTGCTCTCCTTCTCAGTTTATTCCTCTCCTGCCTGTCCTTGCTCACTCTCAGTTTATTCCTCTCCTGCCTGTCCTTGCTCTCTTTCTCAGTTTATTCCTCTCCTGCCTGTCCTTGCTCACTCTCAGTTTATTCCTCTCCTGCCTGTCCTTGCTCTCTTTCTCAGTTTATTCCTCTCCTGCCTGTCCTTGCTCTCTTTCTCAGTTTATTCCTCTCCTGCCTGTCCTTGCTCTCTTTCTCAGTTTATTTCTCTCCTGCCTGTTCTTGCTCACTCTCAGTTTATTCCTCTCCTGCCTGTCCTTGCTCACTCTCAGTTTATTCCTCTCCTGCCTGTCCTTGCTCTCTTTCTCAGTTTATTCCTCTCCTGCCTGTCCTTGCTCACTCTCAGTTTATTCCTCTCCTGCCTGTCCTTGCTCACTCTCAGTTTATTCCTCTCCTGCCTGTCCTTGCTCACTCTCAGTTTATTCCTCTCCTGCCTGTCCTTGCTCTCTTTCTCAGTTTATTCCTCTCCTGCCTGTCCTTGCTCACTCTCAGTTTATTCCTCTCCTGCCTGTCCTTGCTCACTCTCAGTTTATTCCTCTCCTGCCTGTCCTTGCTCTCTTTCTCAGTTTATTCCTCTCCTGCCTGTCCTTCCTCACTCTCAGTTTATTCCTCTCCTGCCTGTCCTTGCTCTCTTTCTCAGTTTATTCATCTCCTGCCTGTCCTTGCTCTCTTTCTCAGTTTATTCCTCTCCTGCGTGTCCGTGCTCTCTTTCTCAGTTTATTCCTCTCCTGCCTGTCCTTGCTCACTCTCAGTTTATTCCTCTCCTGCCTGTCCTTGCTCACTCTCAGTTTATTCCTCTCCTGCCTGTCCTTGCTCTCTTTCTCAGTTTATTCCTCTCCTGCGTGACCGTGCTCTCTTTCTCAGTTTATTCCTCTGCTGCCTGTCCTTGCTCTCTTTCTCAGTTTATTCCTCTCCTGCCTGTCCTTGCTCTCACTCTCAGTTTATTCCTCTCCTGCCTGTCCTTGCTCTCTTTCTCAGTTTATTCCTCTCCTGCCTGTCCTTGCTCACTCTCAGTTTATTCCTCTCCTGCCTATCCTTGCTCACTCTCAGTTTATTCCTCTCCTGCCTGTCCTTGCTCACTCTCAGTTTATTCCTCTCCTGCCTGTCCTTGCTCTCTTTCTCAGTTTATTCCTCTCCTTCCTGTCCTTGCTCTCTTTCTCAGTTTATTCCTCTCCTGCGTGTCCGTGCTCTCTTTCTCAGTTTATTCCTCTCCTGCCTGTCCTTGCTCTCTTTCTCAGTTTATTCCTCTCCTGCCTGTCCTTGCTCACTCTCAGTTTATTCCTCTCCTGCCTGTCCTTGCTCTCTTTCTCAGTTTATTCCTCTCCTGCCTGTCCTTGCTCTCTTTCTCAGTTTATTCCTCTCCTGCGTGTCCGTGCTCTCTGTCTCAGTTTATTCCTCTCCTGCCTGTCCGTGCTCTCTTTCTCAGTTTATTCCTCTGCTGCCTGTCCTTGCTCTCTTTCTCAGTTTATTCCTCTCCTGCCTGTCCTTGCTCTCACTCTCAGTTTATTCCTCTCCTGCCTGTCCTTGCTCTCTTTCTCAGTTTATTCCTCTCCTGCCTGTCCTTGCTCACTCTCAGTTTATTCCTCTCCTGCCTGTCCTTGCTCTCTTTCTCAGTTTATTCCTCTCCTGCCTGTCCTTGCTCACTCTCAGTTTATTCCTCTCCTGCCTGTCCTTGCTCACTCTCAGTTTATTCCTCTCCTGCCTGTCCTTGCTCTCTTTCTCAGTTTATTCCTCTCCTGCCTGTCCTTGCTCTCTTTCTCAGTTTATTCCTCTCCTGCCTGTCCTTGCTCACTCTCAGTTTATTCCTCTGCTGCCTGTCCTTGCTCTCTTTCTCAGTTTATTCCTCTCCTGCCTGTCCTTGCTCTCACTCTCAGTTTATTCCTCTCCTGCCTGTCCTTGCTCTCTTTCTCAGTTTATTCCTCTCCTGCCTGTCCTTGCTCACTCTCAGTTTATTCCTCTCCTGCCTGTCCTTGCTCTCTTTCTCAGTTTATTCCTCTCCTGCCTGTCCTTGCTCTCTTTCTCAGTTTATTCCTCTCCTGCCTGTCCTTGCTCTCTGTCTCAGTTTATTCCTCTCCTGCCTGTCCTTGCTCTCTGTCTCAGTTTATTCCTCTCCTGCCTGTCCTTGCTCACTCTCAGTTTATTCCTCTCCTGCCTGTCCTTGCTCACTCTCAGTTTATTCCTCTCCTGCCTGTCCTTGCTCACTCTCAGTTTATTCCTCTCCTGCCTGTCCTTGCTCTCTTTCTCAGTTTATTCCTCTCTTGCCTGTCCTTGCTCTCTTTCTCAGTTTATTCCTCTCCTGCCTGTCTTGCTCTCTTTCTCAGTTTATTTCTCTCCTGCCTGTTCTTGCTCACTCTCAGTTTATTCCTCTCCTGCCTGTCCTTGCTCACTCTCAGTTTATTCCTCTCCTGCCTGTCCTTGCTCTCTTTCTCAGTTTATTCCTCTCCTGCCTGTCCTTGCTCACTCTCAGTTTATTCCTCTCCTGCCTGTCCTTGCTCACTCTCAGTTTATTCCTCTCCTGCCTGTCCTTGCTCACTCTCAGTTTATTCCTCTCCTGCCTGTCCTTGCTCTCTTTCTCAGTTTATTCCTCTCCTGCCTGTCCTTGCTCACTCTCAGTTTATTCCTCTCCTGCCTGTCCTTGCTCTCTTTCTCAGTTTATTCATCTCCTGCCTGTCCTTGCTCTCTTTCTCAGTTTATTCCTCTCCTGCGTGTCCGTGCTCTCTTTCTCAGTTTATTCCTCTCCTGCCTGTCCTTGCTCACTCTCAGTTTATTCCTCTCCTGCCTGTCCTTGCTCACTCTCAGTTTATTCCTCTCCTGCCTGTCCTTGCTCTCTTTCTCAGTTTATTCCTCTCCTGCCTGTCCTTGCTCACTCTCAGTTTATTCCTCTCCTGCCTGTCCTTGCTCTCTTTCTCAGTTTATTCCTCTCCTGCCTGTCCTTGCTCACTCTCAGTTTATTCCTCTCCTGCCTGTCCTTGCTCACTCTCAGTTTATTCCTCTCCTGCCTGTCCTTGCTCTCTTTCTCAGTTTATTCCTCTCCTGCCTGTCCTTGCTCTCTGTCTCAGTTTATTCCTCTCCTGCCTGTCCTTGCTCTCTGTCTCAGTTTATTCCTCTCCTGCCTGTCCTTGCTCACTCTCAGTTTATTCCTCTCCTGCCTGTCCTTGCTCACTCTCAGTTTATTCCTCTCCTGCCTGTCCTTGCTCTCTTTCTCAGTTTATTCCTCTCCTGCCTGTCCTTGCTCTCACTCTCAGTTTATTCCTCTCCTGCCTGTCCTTGCTCTCTTTCTCAGTTTATTCCTCTCCTGCCTGTCCTTGCTCTCTTTCTCAGTTTATTCCTCTCCTGCCTGTCCTTGCTCTCACTCTCAGTTTATTCCTCTCCTGCCTGTCCTTGCTCTCTTTCTCAGTTTATTCCTCTCCTGCCTGTCCTTGCTCTCACTCTCAGTTTATTCCTCTCCTGCCTGTCCTTGCTCTCTTTCTCAGTTTATTCCTCTCCTGCCTGTCCTTGCTCTCTGTCTCAGTTTATTCCTCTCCTGCCTGCCCTTGCTCTCTTTCTCAGTTTATTCCTCTCCTGCCTGTCCTTGCTCTCTTTCTCAGTTTATTCCTCTCCTGCCTGTCCTTGCTCACTCTCAGTTTATTCCTCTCCTGCCTGTCCTTGCTCACTCTCAGTTTATTCCTCTCCTGCCTGTCCTTGCTCTCTTTCTCAGTTTATTCCTCTCCTGCCTGTCCTTGCTCTCTTTCTCAGTTTATTCCTCTCCTGCCTGTTCTTGCTCTCTGTCTCAGTTTATTCCTCTCCTGCCTGCCCTTGCTCTGTTTCTCAGTTTATTCCTCTCCTGCCTGTCCTTGCTCTCTTTCTCAGTTTATTCCTCTCCTGCCTGTCCTTGCTCACTCTCAGTTTATTCCTCTCCTGCCTATCCTTGCTCACTCTCAGTTTATTCCTCTCCTGCCTGTCCTTGCTCACTCTCAGTTTATTCCTCTCCTGCCTGTCCTTGCTCTCTTTCTCAGTTTATTCCTCTCCTTCCTGTCCTTGCTCTCTTTCTCAGTTTATTCCTCTCCTGCGTGTCCGTGCTCTCTTTCTCAGTTTATTCCTCTCCTGCCTGTCCTTGCTCTCTTTCTCAGTTTATTCCTCTCCTGCCTGTCCTTGCTCACTCTCAGTTTATTCCTCTCCTGCCTGTCCTTGCTCTCTTTCTCAGTTTATTCCTCTCCTGCCTGTCCTTGCTCTCTTTCTCAGTTTATTCCTCTCCTGCGTGTCCGTGCTCTCTGTCTCAGTTTATTCCTCTCCTGCCTGTCCGTGCTCTCTTTCTCAGTTTATTCCTCTGCTGCCTGTCCTTGCTCTCTTTCTCAGTTTATTCCTCTCCTGCCTGTCCTTGCTCTCACTCTCAGTTTATTCCTCTCCTGCCTGTCCTTGCTCTCTTTCTCAGTTTATTCCTCTCCTGCCTGTCCTTGCTCACTCTCAGTTTATTCCTCTCCTGCCTGTCCTTGCTCTCTTTCTCAGTTTATTCCTCTCCTGCCTGTCCTTGCTCACTCTCAGTTTATTCCTCTCCTGCCTGTCCTTGCTCACTCTCAGTTTATTCCTCTCCTGCCTGTCCTTGCTCTCTTTCTCAGTTTATTCCTCTCCTGCCTGTCCTTGCTCTCTTTCTCAGTTTATTCCTCTCCTGCCTGTCCTTGCTCACTCTCAGTTTATTCCTCTGCTGCCTGTCCTTGCTCTCTTTCTCAGTTTATTCCTCTCCTGCCTGTCCTTGCTCTCACTCTCAGTTTATTCCTCTCCTGCCTGTCCTTGCTCTCTTTCTCAGTTTATTCCTCTCCTGCCTGTCCTTGCTCACTCTCAGTTTATTCCTCTCCTGCCTGTCCTTGCTCTCTTTCTCAGTTTATTCCTCTCCTGCCTGTCCTTGCTCTCTTTCTCAGTTTATTCCTCACCTGCCTGTCCTTGCTCTCTGTCTCAGTTTATTCCTCTCCTGCCTGTCCTTGCTCTCTGTCTCAGTTTATTCCTCTCCTGCCTGTCCTTGCTCACTCTCAGTTTATTCCTCTCCTGCCTGTCCTTGCTCACTCTCAGTTTATTCCTCTCCTGCCTGTCCTTGCTCACTCTCAGTTTATTCCTCTCCTGCCTGTCCTTGCTCTCTTTCTCAGTTTATTCCTCTCTTGCCTGTCCTTGCTCTCTTTCTCAGTTTATTCCTCTCCTGCCTGTCTTGCTCTCTTTCTCAGTTTATTTCTCTCCTGCCTGTTCTTGCTCACTCTCAGTTTATTCCTCTCCTGCCTGTCCTTGCTCACTCTAAGTTTATTCCTCTCCTGCCTGTCCTTGCTCTCTTTCTCAGTTTATTCCTCTCCTGCCTGTCCTTGCTCACTCTCAGTTTATTCCTCTCCTGCCTGTCCTTGCTCACTCTCAGTTTATTCCTCTCCTGCCTGTCCTTGCTCACTCTCAGTTTATTCCTCTCCTGCCTGTCCTTGCTCTCTTTCTCAGTTTATTCCTCTCCTGCCTGTCCTTGCTCACTCTCAGTTTATTCCTCTCCTGCCTGTCCTTGCTCTCTTTCTCAGTTTATTCATCTCCTGCCTGTCCTTGCTCTCTTTCTCAGTTTATTCCTCTCCTGCGTGTCCGTGCTCTCTTTCTCAGTTTATTCCTCTCCTGCCTGTCCTTGCTCACTCTCAGTTTATTCCTCTCCTGCCTGTCCTTGCTCACTCTCAGTTTATTCCTCTCCTGCCTGTCCTTGCTCTCTTTCTCAGTTTATTCCTCTCCTGCCTGTCCTTGCTCACTCTCAGTTTATTCCTCTCCTGCCTGTCCTTGCTCTCTTTCTCAGTTTATTCCTCTCCTGCCTGTCCTTGCTCACTCTCAGTTTATTCCTCTCCTGCCTGTCCTTGCTCACTCTCAGTTTATTCCTCTCCTGCCTGTCCTTGCTCTCTTTCTCAGTTTATTCCTCTCCTGCCTGTCCTTGCTCTCTGTCTCAGTTTATTCCTCTCCTGCCTGTCCTTGCTCTCTGTCTCAGTTTATTCCTCTCCTGCCTGTCCTTGCTCACTCTCAGTTTATTCCTCTCCTGCCTGTCCTTGCTCACTCTCAGTTTATTCCTCTCCTGCCTGTCCTTGCTCTCTTTCTCAGTTTATTCCTCTCCTGCCTGTCCTTGCTCTCACTCTCAGTTTATTCCTCTCCTGCCTGTCCTTGCTCTCTTTCTCAGTTTATTCCTCTCCTGCCTGTCCTTGCTCTCTTTCTCAGTTTATTCCTCTCCTGCCTGTCCTTGCTCTCACTCTCAGTTTATTCCTCTCCTGCCTGTCCTTGCTCTCTTTCTCAGTTTATTCCTCTCCTGCCTGTCCTTGCTCTCACTCTCAGTTTATTCCTCTCCTGCCTGTCCTTGCTCTCTTTCTCAGTTTATTCCTCTCCTGCCTGTCCTTGCTCTCTGTCTCAGTTTATTCCTCTCCTGCCTGCCCTTGCTCTCTTTCTCAGTTTATTCCTCTCCTGCCTGTCCTTGCTCTCTTTCTCAGTTTAATCCTCTCCTGCCTGTCCTTGCTCACTCTCAGTTTATTCCTCTCCTGCCTGTCCTTGCTCACTCTCAGTTTATTCCTCTCCTGCCTGTCCTTGCTCTCTTTCTCAGTTTATTCCTCTCCTGCCTGTCCTTGCTCTCTTTCTCAGTTTATTCCTCTCCTGCCTGTTCTTGCTCTCTGTCTCAGTTTATTCCTCTCCTGCCTGCCCTTGCTCTGTTTCTCAGTTTATTCCTCTCCTGCCTGTCCTTGCTCTCTTTCTCAGTTTATTCCTCTCCTGCCTGTCCTTGCTCTCACTCTCAGTTTATTCCTCTCCTGCCTGTCCTTGCTCACTCTCAGTTTATTCCTCTCCTGCCTGTCCTTGCTCTCTTTCTCAGTTTATTCCTCTCCTGCCTGTCCTTGCTCTCTTTCTCAGTTTATTCCTCTCCTGCGTGTCCGTGCTCTCTTTCTCAGTTTATTCCTCTCCTGCGTGTCCGTGCTCTCTTTCTCAGTTTATTCCTCTCCTGCCTGTACTTGCTCACTCTCAGTTTATTCCTCTCCTGCCTGTCCTTGCTCACTCTCAGTTTATTCCTCTCCTGCCTGTCCTTGCTCTCTTTCTCAGTTTATTCCTCTCCTGCCTGTCCTTGCTCTCTTTCTCAGTTTATTCCTCTCCTGCGTGTCCGTGCTCTCTTTCTCAGTTTATTCCTCTGCTGCCTGTCCTTGCTCACTCTCAGTTTATTCCTCTCCTGCCTGTCCTTGCTCTCTTTCTCAGTTTATTCCTCTCCTGCCTGTCCTTGCTCACGCTCAGTTTATTCCTCTCCTGCCTGTCCTTGCTCTCTTTCTCAGTTTATTCCTCTCCTGCCTGTCCTTGCTCACTCTCAGTTTATTCCTCTGCTGCCTGTTCTTGCTCTCACTCTCAGTTTATTCCTCTCCTGCCTGTCCTTGCTCTCTTTCTCAGTTTATTCCTCTCCTGCCTGTCCTTGCTCTCACTCTCAGTTTATTCCTCTCCTACCTGTCCTTGCTCTCACTCTCAGTTTATTCCTCTCCTGCCTGTCCTTGCTCTCACTCTCAGTTTATTCCTCTCCTGCCTGTCCTTGCTCTCTCAGTTTATTCCTCTCCTGCCTGTCCTTGCTCTCTTTCTCAGTTTATTCCTCTCCTGCCTGTCCTTGCTCACTCTCAGTTTATTCCTCTCCTGCCTGTTCTTGCTCTGTTTCTCAGTTTATTCCTCTCCTGCCTGTCCTTGCTCTCTTTCTCAGTTTATTTCTCTCCTGCCTGTTCTTGCTCTCTTTCTCAGTTTATTCCTCTCCTGCCTGTCCTTGCTCACTCTCAGTTTATTCCTCTCCTGCCTGTCCTTGCTCTGTTTCTCAGTTTATTCCTCTCCTGCCTGTCCTTGCTCTCTTTCTCAGTTTATTCCTCTCCTGCCTGTCCTTGCTCTCTTTCTCAGTTTATTCCTCTCCTGCCTGTCCTTGCTCACTCTCAGTTTATTCCTCTCCTGCCTGTCCTTGCTCTCTCAGTTTATTCCTCTCCTGCCTGTCCTTGCTCTCTTTCTCAGTTTATTCCTCTCCTGCCTGTCCTTGCTCTCTTTCTCAGTTTATTCCTCTCCTGCCTGTCCTTGCTCTCTTTCTCAGTTTATTCCTCTCCTGCCTGTCCTGCTCACTCTCAGTTTATTCCTCTCCTACCTGTCCTTGCTCTCACTCTCAGTTTATTCCTCTCCTGCCTGTCCTTGCTCTCACTCTCAGTTTATTCCTCTCCTGCCTGTCCTTGCTCTCTCAGTTTATTCCTCTCCTGCCTGTCCTTGCTCTCTTTCTCAGTTTATTCCTCTCCTGCCTGTCCTTGCTCACTCTCAGTTTATTCCTCTCCTGCCTGTTCTTGCTCTGTTTCTCAGTTTATTCCTCTCCTGCCTGTCCTTGCTCTCTTTCTCAGTTTATTTCTCTCCTGCCTGTTCTTGCTCTCTTTCTCAGTTTATTCCTCTCCTGCCTGTCCTTGCTCACTCTCAGTTTATTCCTCTCCTGCCTGTCCTTGCTCTGTTTCTCAGTTTATTCCTCTCCTGCCTGTCCTTGCTCTCTTTCTCAGTTTATTCCTCTCCTGCCTGTCCTTGCTCTCTTTCTCAGTTTATTCCTCTCCTGCCTGTCCTTGCTCACTCTCAGTTTATTCCTCTCCTGCCTGTCCTTGCTCTCTTTCTCAGTTTATTCCTCTCCTGCCTGTCATTGCTCTCTTTCTCAGTTTATTCCTCTCCTGCCTGTCCTTGCTCTCTTTCTCAGTTTATTCCTCTCCTGCCTGTCCTTGCTCACTCTCAGTTTATTCCTCTCCTGCCTGTCCTTGCTCACTCTCAGTTTATTCCTCTCCTGCCTGTCCTTGCTCTCTTTCTCAGTTTATTCCTCTCCTGCCTGTCCTTGCTCTCTTTCTCAGTTTATTCCTCTCCTGCCTGTTCTTGCTCTCTGTCTCAGTTTATTCCTCTCCTGCCTGCCCTTGCTCTGTTTCTCAGTTTATTCCTCTCCTGCCTGTCCTTGCTCTCTTTCTCAGTTTATTCCTCTCCTGCCTGTCCTTGCTCTCACTCTCAGTTTATTCCTCTCCTGCCTGTCCTTGCTCACTCTCAGTTTATTCCTCTCCTGCCTGTCCTTGCTCTCTTTCTCAGTTTATTCCTCTCCTGCCTGTCCTTGCTCTCTTTCTCAGTTTATTCCTCTCCTGCGTGTCCGTGCTCTCTTTCTCAGTTTATTCCTCTCCTGCGTGTCCGTGCTCTCTTTCTCAGTTTATTCCTCTCCTGCCTGTACTTGCTCACTCTCAGTTTATTCCTCTCCTGCCTGTCCTTGCTCACTCTCAGTTTATTCCTCTCCTGCCTGTCCTTGCTCTCTTTCTCAGTTTATTCCTCTCCTGCCTGTCCTTGCTCTCTTTCTCAGTTTATTCCTCTCCTGCGTGTCCGTGCTCTCTTTCTCAGTTTATTCCACTGCTGCCTGTCCTTGCTCACTCTCAGTTTATTCCTCTCCTGCCTGTCCTTGCTCTCTTTCTCATTTTATTCCTCTCCTGCCTGTCCTTGCTCACGCTCAGTTTATTCCTCTCCTGCCTGTCCTTGCTCTCTTTCTCAGTTTATTCCTCTCCTGCCTGTCCTTGCTCACTCTCAGTTTATTCCTCTGCTGCCTTTTCTTGCTCTCACTCTCAGTTTATTCCTCTCCTGCCTGTCCTTGCTCTCTTTCTCAGTTTATTCCTCTCCTGCCTGTCCTTGCTCTCACTCTCAGTTTATTCCTCTCCTACCTGTCCTTGCTCTCACTCTCAGTTTATTCCTCTCCTGCCTGTCCTTGCTCTCACTCTCAGTTTATTCCTCTCCTGCCTGTCCTTGCTCATTCTCAGTTTATTCCTCTCCTGCCTGTCCTTGCTCTCTCAGTTTATTCCTCTCCTGCCTGTCCTTGCTCTCTTTCTCAGTTTATTCCTCTCCTGCCTGTCCTTGCTCACTCTCAGTTTATTCCTCTCCTGCCTGTTCTTGCTCTGTTTCTCAGTTTATTCCTCTCCTGCCTGTCCTTGCTCTCTTTCTCAGTTTATTTCTCTCCTGCCTGTTCTTGCTCTCTTTCTCAGTTTATTCCTCTCCTGCCTGTCCTTGCTCACTCTCAGTTTATTCCTCTCCTGCCTGTCCTTGCTCTGTTTCTCAGTTTATTCCTCTCCTGCCTGTCCTTGCTCTCTTTCTCAGTTTATTCCTCTCCTGCCTGTCCTTGCTCTCTTTCTCAGTTTATTCCTCTCCTGCCTGTCCTTGCTCACTCTCAGTTTATTCCTCTCCTGCCTGTCCTTGCTCTCTTTCTCAGTTTATTCCTCTCCTGCCTGTCCTTGCTCACTCTCAGTTTATTCCTCTCCTGCCTGTCATTGCTCTCTTTCTCAGTTTATTCCTCTCCTGCCTGTCCTTGCTCACTCTCAGTTTATTCCTCTCCTGCCTGTCATTGCTCTCTTTCTCAGTTTATTCCTCTCCTGCCTGTCCTTGCTCTCTTTCTCAGTTTATTCCTCTCCTGCCTGTCCTTGCTCACTCTCAGTTTATTCCTCTCCTGCCTGTCATTGCTCTCTTTCTCAGTTTATTCCTCTCCTGCCTGTCCTTGCTCACTCTCAGTTTATTCCTCTCCTGCCTGTCCTTGCTCTCTTTCACAGTTTATTCCTCTCCTGCCTGTCCTTGCTCTCTTTCTCAGTTTATTCCTCTCCTGCCTGTCATTGCTCTCTTTCTCAGTTTATTCCTCTCCTGCCTGTCCTTGCTCACTCTCAGTTTATTCCTCTCCTGCCTGTCCTTGCTCACTCTCAGTTTATTCCTCTCCTGCCTGTCCTTGCTCACTCTCAGTTTATTCCTCTACTGCCTGTCATTGCTCTCTTTCTCAGTTTATTCCTCTCCTGCCTGTCCTTGCTCACTCTCAGTTTATTCCTCTCCTGCCTGTCATTGCTCTCTTTCTCAGTTTATTCCTCTCCTACCTGTCCTTGCTCACTCTCAGTTTATTCCTCTCCTGCCTGTCCTTGCTCTCTCAGTTTATTCCTCTCCTGCCTGTCCTTGCTCTCTTTCTCAGTTTATTCCTCTCCTGCCTGTCCTTGCTCTCTTTCTCAGTTTATTCCTCTCCTGCCTGTCCTTGCTCTCTTTCTCAGTTTATTCCTCTCCTGCCTGTCCTGCTCACTCTCAGTTTATTCCTCTCCTGCCTGTCCTTGCTCCTTTTCCTCTCATCTCTCCCTGTCTTGCCGTCCCCACCTCACAGTTTATTTTCCCTGTTGTTACAGCCTCTCCCACCGTGGTGTGATACTCCTGAGCTCCTGAATCACAGGCAGAGAGGAACATAGGAACAGGAAGAGGCCATTCAGCCCCTCAAGACTGTTCCGCCATTCAATTAGATCATGGCTGATCTGTATCTTAACTCCATTTACCTGCCTTGGTCCGATTATCTTTAATACCCTTGCCGAACAAAAATCTATCAATCTCATTTTAGAAATTTTCAATTGACGCCCATCCTCAACAACTTTTTGGGGAGAGAGTTCCAGATTTCCACTCCCCTCGGTGTGAACTGCTTCCTGACATCACCCTGAATGGCCTGGCTCTAATTTTAAGGTTATGCCCCCTTGTTCTGGACTCTCTCATCAGAGGAAATAGTTTCTCTCTGTTTACCCTATCAACTTCTATAATCATCTTAAACACCTCAATTAGATCACCCCTTAATCTTCTATATTCAAGGGAATACAAGCCTCGTCTATGCAACCTGTCCTCATAATTTAACCCTTTTAGCCCCGGTATCATTCTGGTGAATCTGTGCTGCACCCCCTCCATGGCCATTATATCCTTCCTGAGGTGTGCAGCCCAGAACTGAATGCAGTACTCGAAATGGGGTCCATTCAGAGCTCTGTACAGCTGTAACATAACTTTGTTCCATAAGAACATAGGAAATAGGAGCAGGAGTAGGCCACACGGCCCCTCGAGCCTGCTCCACCATTCAATCAGATCATGGCTGATCTTCAACCTCAACTCCACTTTCCCGCCCGATCCCCATATCCCTTGATTCCTCTAGAGTCCAAGAATCTATTTATCTCAGCCTTGAATATATTCAATGACTCAGCATCCACAGCCCTCTGGGGAAGAGAATTCCAAAGATTCACAACCCTCTGAGTGAAGAAATTCCTCCTCATCTCAGTCTTAAATGGCCGACCCCTTATCCTGCGACAATGCCTCTAGTTCTAGACTCTCCAGCCAGGGGAAACAGCCTCTCAGCATCTACACTGTCAAGCCCCCTCATAATCTTATATGTTTCAATTACATCACCTCTCATTTTTCTAAACTCCAGAGAGTTTAGGCCCATTCTACTCATTCTCTCCTCATAGGACAACCCTCTCATCCCAGGAATCAATCTAGTGAACCTTCATTGCATCGCCTCTAAGGCAAGTATATCCTTCCTTAGATAAAGAGACCAAAACTGTACACAGTACTCTAGGTGAGGTCTCACCAAAGTCCTCTACAATTGTAGTAAGACTTCCTTACTCTTGTACTCCAACCCCATTGCAATAAAGGCCAACATGCCATTTTCTTTCCTAATTGCTTGCTCTACCTGCATACTAACTTTTTGTGTTTCTTGTGCGAGGACACCCAAGTCTCTCTGAACACCAACATTTAACCATTTCTCACCATATAAAATATATTCTGTTTTTCTATTCTTCCTACCAAAGTGAATAACCTCACATTTCCCCACATTATACTCCATCTGTCACCTTCTTGCCCACTCACTTAATCTGTCGATATCCCTTTGCAGACTCTTTGTGTCCTCCTCACAGCTTACTTTCCCAACTAGCTTTGTATCGTCAGCAAACTTGGATACATTACACTCGGTCCCTTCATCTAAGTCATTAATATAGATTGTAACTAGCTGAGGCCCAAGCACCGATCCTTGCGGTATCCCACGAGTTACAGCCTGCCAATGTGAAAATGACCCGTTTATCCCTACTCTCTGTTTTCTGTCCTTTAACCAATCCTCTATCCATGCTAATATATTACCCCCAACCCCATGAGCCCTTACCTTGTGTAACAACCTTTTATGTGGCACCTTATCGAATGCCTTTTGATAATCCAAATATACGACATCCACTGGTTCCCCTTTATCTACCCTGCTAGTTACATCCTCAAAAAACTCTAATAAATTTATCAAACATGATTTCCCTTTCATAAAACCATGTTGACTCTGCCTAATCATATTATGATTTTCTAAGTGCCCTGTTACCACTTCCTTAACACTGGATTCCACATTTTCCTGACGACTGATGTCAGGCTAACTGGCCTGTAGTTCCCTGTTTTCTCTCTCCATCCCTTCTTGAAAAGCGGGGGTCACGTTTCCTACCTTCCAGTCCACTGGGAGCGTTCTAGAAAGGTACCTTTGTATTCCAGTCCCCTTCAGATAAAGGCCAACATTCCATTCGCTTTCTTACTTATTTTTTGTACCTGTCCACTAGCTTTTAGTGATTTCTGTACTTGGAACCCTAAATCTCTCTGCTCCTCCAGAGAAAACAGTGGAACCTGTCATCACAGACAGAGAACTGTCCTACAGACATAGAGGGATTTGTAATCACAGACAGAGAACTGTCCTACAGACACAATGGGATTTGGAATCACAGACAGGGAGCTGTCCTAAAGACACAGTGGGATTTGTAATCATAGACAGAGAGCTGTCCTAAAGACACAATGGGATCAGGAATCAGAGACAGAGAGCTGTCCTACAGACAGAGTTGGATCAGTAATCAGAGACAGAGAGCTGTCATACAGACATAGAGGGATTTGTAATCACAGACAGAGAGCTGTCATACAGACATAGAGGGATTTGTAATCACAGACAGAGAGCTGTCCTACAGACACAGTGGGATCAGTAATCACAGACAGAGAGCTGTCATACAGACATAGAGGGATCTGTAATCAGAGACAGAGAGCTGTCCTACAGACACAGTGGGATTTGTAATCACAGATAGGGAGCTGTCCTACAGACACAGTGGGATCAGTAATCACAGACAGAGAGCTGTCCTACAGACACAATGGATTTGTAATCACAGACAGAGAGCTGTCCTACAGACACAATGGGATCAGTAATCACAGACAGAGATCTGTCCTACAGACACAATGGGATCAGTGATCACAGACAGAGAGCTGTCCTACAGTCACAATGGGATCAGTAATCTCAGACAGAGAGCTGTCCTACAGACACAGTGGGATTTGTAATCACAGACAGAGAGCTGTCCTACAGACACAATGGATTTGTAATCACAGACAGAGAGCTGTCCTACAGACACAATGGATTTGTAATCACAGACAGAGATCTGTCCTACAGACACAATGGGATAAGTAATCACAGACAGAGAGCTGTCCTACAGACACAGTGGGATTTGTAATCACAGACAGAGAGCTGTCCTACAGACACAATGGGATTTGTAATCACAGACAGAGAGCTGTCCTACAGACACAGTGGGATTTGTAATCACAGACAGAGAGCTGTCCTACAGACACAATGGGATTTGTAATCACAGACAGAGAGCTGTCCTACAGACACAATGGGATCAGTAATCACAGACAGAGAGCTGTCCTACAGACACAGTGGGATTTGTAATCACAGACAGAGAGCTGTCCTACAGACACAATGGGATCAGTAATCACAGACAGAGAGCTGTCCTACAGACACAGTGGGATTTGTAATCACAGACAGAGAGCTGTCCTACAGACACAGTGGGATCAGTAATCACAGACAGAGAGCTGTCCTACAGACACAATGGGATCTGTAATCACAGACAGAGAGCTGTCCTACAGACACAGTGGGATTTGTAATCACAGACAGAGAGCTGTCCCACAGACATAGAGAGATTTGTAATCACAGACAGAGAGCTGTCCTACAGACACAGTGGGATTTGTAATCACAGACAGAGAGCTGTCCCACAGACATAGAGAGATTTGTAATCACAGACAGAGAGCTGTCCGACAGACACAATGGGATCAGTAATCACAGACAGAGAGCTGTCCTACAGACACAGTGGGATCAGTAATCACAGACAGGGAGTTGTCCTACAGACACAATGGGATTTGTAATCACAGACAGAGAGCTGTCCTACAGACACAACGGGATCAGTAATCACAGACAGAGAGCTGTCCTACAGACACAGTGGGATCAGTAATCACAGACAGAGGGCTGTCCGACAGACACAATGGGATTTGTAATCACAGACAGAGAGCTGTCCTACAGACACAGTGGGATTTGTAATCACAGACAGAGAGCTGTCCTACAGACACAATGGGATTTGTAATCACAGACAGAGAGCTGTCCTACAGACACAGTGGGATCTGTAATCACAGACAGAGAGCTGTCCTACAGACACAATGGGATCTGTAATCACAGACAGAGAGCTGTCCTACAGGCACAATGGGATCTGTAATCACAGACAGAGAGCTGTCCTACAGACACAATGGGATCAGTAATCACAGACAGAGGGCTATCCTCCAGACACAATGGGATCTGTAATCACAGAGAGCTGTGCTACAGACACAATGGGATCAGTAATCACAGACAGAGATATGTCCTACAGATACAATGGGATCAGTAATCACAGACAGAGAGCTGTCCTACAGACACAATGGGATCAGTAATCACAGACAGAGAGCTGTCCTACAGACACAATGGGATCAGTGATCACAGACAGAGAGCTGTCCTACAGATACAATGGGATCAGTAATCTCAGACAGAGAGCTGTCCTACAGACACAGTGGGATTTGTAATCATAGACAGAGAGCTGTCCTACAGACACAATGGATTTGTAATCACAGACAGAGATCTGTCCTACAGACACAATGGGATAAGTAATCACAGACAGAGAGCTGTCCTACAGACACAGTGGGATTTGTAATCACAGACAGAGAGCTGTCCTACAGACACAGTGGGATCAGTAATCACAGACAGAGAGCTGTCCTACAGACACAATGGGATCAGTAATCACAGACAGAGAGCTGTCCTACAGACACAGTGGGATTTGTAATCACAGACAGAGAGCTGTCCTACAGACACAGTGGGATCAGTAATCACAGACAGAGAGCTGTCCTACAGACACAATGGGATCAGTAATCACAGACAGAGAGCTGTCCTACAGACACAGTGGGATTTGTAATCACAGACAGAGAGCTGTCCTACAGACACAATGGGATTTGTAATCACAGACAGAGAGCTGTCCTACAGACACAATGGGATCAGTAATCACAGACAGAGAGCTGTCCTACAGACACAATGGGATCAGTAATCACAGACAGAGAGCTGTCCTACAGACACAATGGGATTTGTAATCACAGACAGAGAGCTGTCCTACAGACACAATGGGATCTGTAATCACAGACAGAGAGCTGTCCTACAGACACAGTGGGATTTGTAATCACAGACAGAGAGCTGTCCTACAGACACAGTGGGATTTGTAATCACAGACAGAGAGCTGTCCTACAGACACAATGGGATCAGTAATCACAGACAGAGAGCTGTGCTACAGACGCAATGGGATTTGTAATCACAGACAGAGAGCTGTCCTACAGACACAGTGGCATTTGTAATCACAGACAGAGAGCTGTCCTACAGACACAGTGGGATCAGTAATCACAGACAGAGAGCTGTCCTACAGACACAGTGGGATTTGTAATCACAGATAGAGAGCTGTCCTACAGACACAGTGGGATTTGTAATCACAGACAGAGAGCTGTCCTGCAGACACAGTGGGATTTGTAATCACAGACAGCGAGCTGTCCTCCAGACACAGTGGGATTTGTAATCACAGACAGCGAGCTGTCCTACAGACACAGTAGGATTTGTAATCACAGACAGAGAGCTGTCCTACAGACACAGTGGGATTTGTAATCACAGACAGAGAGCTGTCCTGCAGACACAGTGGGATCTGTAATCACAGACAGAGAGCTGTCCTACAGACACAGTGGGATTTGTAATCACAGACAGAGAGCTGTCCTCCAGACACAATGGGATTTGTAATCACAGACAGAGAGCTGTCCTACAGACACAGTGGGATTTGTAATCACAGACAGAGAGCTGTCCTCCAGACACAGTGGGATTTGTAATCACAGACAGAGAGCTGTCCTACAGACACAGTGGGATTTGTAATCACAGACAGAGAGCTGTCCTGCAGACACAGTGGGATCTGTAATCACAGACAGAGAGCTGTCCTACAGACACAGTGGGATTTGTAATCACAGACAGAGAGCTGTCCTGCAGACACAGTGGGATCTGTAATCACAGACAGAGAGCTGTCCTACAGACACAGTGGGATTTGTAATCACAGACAGAGAGCTGTCCTCCAGACACAATGGGATTTGTAATCACAGACAGAGAGCTGTCCTACAGACACAGTGGGATTTGTAATCACAGACAGAGAGCTGTCCTCCAGACACAGTGGGATTTGTAATCACAGACAGAGAGCTGTCCTACAGACACAATTTAGATCTATGGTCGGCTAATCACAGCTTTATCACTAACTCCCAACCAATCCCAAAGTAAACTACTTCCATACATCCCAATCACACTGACAGCTACAAGGGAGTTTCGACAGCTCTGGTGGAGCAGGAGAAATTATTTTTAACAACTCCTTAAAATACCTAATCTTCATTGTTTGAAAATAGGTCATACATACTCGAAATAGAATATGTCACATTGAATGGTAAGCCGTGATAAATATCTCCATTCACCAGATGAGCAGGACCCATCTGTAACCTCTTCCCTGGGGTTTTATCTGGCCCCCCCTCTCTTGGGTTCATCATAATGAGGATGCACTGCTGGCTGCAGCCTCTCTATTGCTGATGAGTAAATTTTTATACATTAACCCAGTAACCGCACAGAGTGGGACCCTTTTGAAGCTGATGGGTAACTGTTACTTGTTGTGTGGTTAGATGGCCCTGCCTGATCTGGAAACTGCACCCACCTATCACACAGTCTGGGCAGTGTCCTGATTAAAGGAGACATGTATCATTCTGGCTGAAGCTCCCCCTCCCCCAGTAGAAGCCTTTGTGATCTTTGTGTCGTAGAAATTCCTTTGTATTTTCTCATCCTTCTTGCCTTCCTCACCTCACACCTTTTCTGCATCGAAAGAGATGGGGAAATTATTCTCCCTATCACTTTAAAAGGGGGTTGAATAAGTATTTGAAAATGAAGACTATCAAAAGGAATACGGGGAAATGGGATAGGAGCGAATAGCTTCAGTTAATGAGCTAGCACAGGTGTGATGGGCCAAATGGCCTCCTTTTGTCCTTCAGCCCACTTACTGCAGCCAATTCAGGCTGAGCCCTGATCCCTCTTGCATCAGGCAGTCCTCGTGCAAACTGATTCCTGCACACATACCTGAACAGATGTTGGGTGGGATGGGGTCTCAGTGGTTGTTAGCCTTTTACAGCGGAGGCCAGACGATGAGATCGAGCATCAGTGGCTGATTCCTGGATTAGCTCCCTTAATGGCAGCTCCTCCGTCAGTGACGTAATCTTTCCTTCTTGGGTAAGTGCTGATGGCAGGTGGGAGTCACTTCCTGCAACTCCATGTTATCTCAATTGACCTCGATCGATACTGTTTCAGGAGCCAAGGTAATCTGCATCAGAGGGGGCCGCAGACTGAGGTGGCACATGGGTGCTCGTCTGGAACTAAAATGCCTTCATCAGCCTTCACTGTTAGAATTAGAGAATCATAGAAATTACAGCATAGACGGAGGCCATTTGGCCCATCACAACCTGTGCCAGCTCTTTAACTGAAGCTATTCGCTCCTATTCCATTTCTCCATATTCTTTTCATATTCTTCATTTTCAAATACATATTCCATCCCCTTTTAAATGATGTCATAATCTCTGCTTCAATCGCCTCAAACAGATGATCTGGTCATTATCACACTGCTGTTTGTGGGATCATGCTGTGCGCAAATTGACTGTCATGTTTTCTACTTTACAACAGTGACTTTACTTCATTGGCAGTAAAGCGCTTTGGGACATCCTGAGGTCAAGAAAGGCAACTCTTTCTTTCTTTTCAGGACAGGTGATCACCAGAACCAACTAGACACTATACTCACCCCTGAACCCTCCCCCACACCCTCTCCCACACCCTGCCCCTCGCCCTGTGCCCACACCCTCCCCCACACCCTCCCCCATACCCTCCGCCCACACCCTCCCCCACACCCTCCCCTCCCCCTCCCCCACACCCTCCCTCTCGCCCTCCGCCCACACCCTCCGCCCACACCCTCCCCCTCGCCCACCAACCACACCCTCCGCCCACACCCTCCGCCCACACCCTCCCCCACACCCTGACCCTCGCCCTCTGCCCACACCCTCCCCTACACCCTCCCCCACACCCTGCCCCTCGCCCTCCGCCCACACCCTCCGCCCACACCCTCCCCCACACCCTCCCCCACACCCTCCCCCACACCCTCCCCCTCGCCCTCCGCCCACACTCTCTGCCCACACCCTCCCCCACACCCTCCCCCACACCCTCCCCCACACCCTCCCCCACACCCTCCCCCTCGCCCTCCGCCCACACCCTCTGCCCACACCCTCCCCCACACCCTCCCCCACACCCTCCCCCACACCCTGCCCCTCGCCCTCCGCCCACAACCTCCCCCCACACCCTCCCCCACATCCAACCCCCACACCCTCCCCCACACCCTCCCCCACACCCTCCCCCACACCCTCCCCCTCGCCCTCCGCCCACACCCTCTGCCCACACCCTCCCCCACACCCTCCCCCACACCCTCCCCCACACCCTGCCCCTCGCCCTGCGCCCACAACCTCCCCCCATACCCTCCCCCACATCCAACCCCCACACCCTCCCCCATACCCTCCCCCACACCCTCCGCCCACACCCTCCCCCCACACCCTCCCCCACACCCTCCGCCCACACCCTCCCCCACACCCTCCCCCACACCCTCCCCCACACCCTGCCCCTCGCCCTCCGCCCACAACCTCCCCCCATACCCTCCCCCACATCCAACCCCCACACCCTCCCCCATACCCTCCCCCACACCCTCCCCCACACCCTCCGCCCACACCCTCCCCCCACACCCTCCCCCACACCCTCCCCCACACCCTCCGCCCACACCCTCCCCCCACACCCTCCGCCCACACCCTCCCCCCACACTCTCCCCCACACCCTCCGCCCACACCCTCCCCCCACACCCTCCCCCACACCCTCCGCCCACACCCTCCCCCACACCCTCCCCCACACCCTCCCCCACACCCTGCCCCTCGCCCTCCGCCCACAACCTCCCCCCATACCCTCCCCCACATCCAACCCCCACACCCTCCCCCATACCCTCCCCCACACCCTCCCCCACACCCTCCGCCCACACCCTCCCCCCACACCCTCCCCCACACCCTCCGCCCACACCCTCCGCCCACACCCTCCCCCCACACCCTCCCCCACACCCTCCCCCCACACCCTCCCCCACACCCTCCCCCCACACCCTCCCCCACACCCTCCGCCCACACCCTCCGCCCACACCCTCCGCCCACACCCTCCCCCCACACCCTCCCCCACACCCTCCGCCCACACCCTCCACCCACACCCTCCCCCCACACCCTCCCCCACACCCTCCGCCCACACTCTCCCCCACACCCTCCGCCCAAACCCTCCCCCACACCCTCCGCCCACACCCTCCGCCCACACCCTCCCCCACACCCTCCGCCCACACCCTCCGCCCACACCCTCCGCCCACACCCTCCCCCCACACCCTCCCCCACACCCTCCGCCCACACCCTCCCCCACACCCTCCGCCCACACTCTCCCCCACACCCTCCGCCCAAACCCTCGCCCACACCCTCCGCCCACACCCTCCACCCACACTCTCCCCCACACCCTCCGCCCACACCCTCCCCCACACCCTCCGCCCACACCCTCCCCCACACCCTCCCCCACACCCTCCCCCACACTCTCCCCCACACCCTCCGCCCACACCCTCCGCCCACACCCTCCACCCACACTCTCCCCCACACCCTCCGCCCACACCCTCCGCCCACACCCTCCGCCCACACCCTCCCCCACACCCTCCGCCCACACCCTCCCCCACACCCTCCCCCACACCCTCCCCCACACTCTCCCCCACACCCTCCGCCCACACCCTCCACCCACACTCTCCCCCACACCCTCCGCCCACACCCTCCGCCCACACCCTCCACCCACACTCTCCCCCACACCCTCCGCCCACACCCTCCGCCCACACCCTCCCCCACACCCTCCCCCACACCCTCCCCCACACTCTCCCCCACACCCTCCGCCCACACCCTCCGCCCACACCCTCCGCCCACACTCTCCCCCACACCCTCCGCCCACACACTCCGCCCACACCCTCCACCCACACTCTCCCCCACACCCTCCGCCCACACCCTCCGCCCACACCCTCCCCCACACCCTCCCCCACACCCTCCGCCCACACTCTCCCCCACACCCTCCCCCACACCCTCCCCCACACCCTCCCCCACACCCTCCGCCCACACTCTCCCCCACACCCTCCCCCACACCCTCTGCCCACACGCTCCCCCACACCCTCCCCCACACCCTCCCCCTCCCCCTCGCCCTCCCCCACACCCTCCCCCACACCCTCCCCCTCGCCCTCCGCCCACACCCTCCCCCACACCCTCCGCCCACACCCTCCCCCCACATCCTCCCCCACACCCTCCCCCCTCGCCCTCCGCCCACACCCTCCCCCACACCCTCCCCCTCGCCCTCCGCCCACACCCTCCCCCACACCCTCCGCCCACACCCTCCCCCCACATCCTCCCCCACACCCTCCCCCTCGCCCTCCGCCCACACCCTCCCCCCACACCCTCCCCCACACCCTCCCCCTCGCCCTCCGCCCACACCCTCCCCCACACCCTCCCCCTCGCCCTCCGCCCACGTCCTCCGCCCACACCCTCCCCCCACACCCTCCCCCACACCCTCCCCCTCGCCCTCCGCCCACACCCTCCCCCCACACCCTCCCCCTCGCCCTCCGCCCACACCCTCCCCCACATCCTCCGCCCACACCCTCCCCCACACTCTCCCCCACACCCTCCCCCTCGCCCTCCGCCCACACCCTCCGCCCACACCCTCCCCCACACCCTCCCCCTCGCCCTCCGCCCACACCCTCCCCCACATCCTCCGCCCACACCCTCCCCCACACTCTCCCCCACACCCTCCCCCACACCCTCCCCCACACTCTCCCCCACACCCTCCCCCTCGCCCTCCGCCCACACTCTCCCCCACACCCTCCCCCTCGCCCTCCGCCCACACCCTCCCCCACACTCTCCCCCACACCCTCCCCCACACCCTCCCCCACACCCTCCGCCCACACCCTCCCCCACACCCTCCGCCCACACCCTCCCCCACACCCTCCCTCACACCCTCCCCCACACCCAATGCCCACACCCTCCCCCTCGCCCTCCGCCCACACCCTCCCCCACACCCTCCGCCCACACCCTCCCCCCACATCCTCCCCCACACCCTCCCCCTCGCCCTCCGCCCACACCCTCCCCCCCACACCCTCCCCCACACCCTCCCCCTCGCCCTCCGCCCACACCCTCCCCCACACCCTCCCCCTCGCCCTCCGCCCACATCCTCCGCCCACACCCTCCCCCCACACCCTCCCCCACACCCTCCCCCTCGCCCTCCGCCCACACCCTCCCCCCACACCCTCCCCCTCGCCCTCCGCCCACACCCTCCCCCACATCCTCCGCCCACACCCTCCCCCACACTCTCCCCCACACCCTCCCCCTCCCCCTCGCCCTCCGCCCACACCCTCCCCCACACCCTCCCCCTCGCCCTCCGCCCACACCCTCCCCCACATCCTCCGCCCACACCCTCCCCCACACCCTCCCCCACACTCTCCCCCACACCCTCCGCCCACACCCTCCCCCACACTCTCCCCCACACCCTCCCCCACACCCTCCCCCACACTCTCCCCCACACCCTCCCCCTCGCCCTCCGCCCACACCCTCCCCCACACTCTCCCCCACACCCTCCGCCCACACCCTCCCCCGCACCCTCCCCCACACCCTCCCCCACACCCAACGCCCACACCCTCCCCCACACCCTCCCCCACACCCTCCCCCACACTCTCCCCCACACCCTCCCCCACACCCTCCCCCACACCCTCCCCCACACTCTCCCCCACACCCTCCCCCTCGCCCTCCCCCACACCCAATGCCCACACCCTCCCCCCACACCCTCCCCCACACCCTCCGCCCACACCCTCCCCCACACCCAACGCCCACACCCTCCCCCACACCCTCCGCCCACACCCTCCCCCACACCCTCCCCCACACCCTCCCCCACACCCAATGCCCACACCCTCCCCCACACCCTCCCCCACACCCTCCGCCCACACCCTCCCCCACACCCTCCGCCCACACCCTCCCCCACACCCTCCCCCACACCCTCCGCCCACACCCTCCCCCACACCCTCCCCCACACCCTCCGCCCACACCCTCCCCCACACCCTCCCCCACACCCAATGCCCACACCCTCCCCCCACACCCTCCCCCACACCCTCCGCCCACACTCTCCCCCACACCCTCCGCCCACACCCTCCCCCACACCCTCCCCCACACCCTCCCCCTCGCCGTCCCCCACACCCTCCGCCCACACCCTCCCCCACACCCTCCGCCCACACCCTCCCCCACACCCTCCCCCACACCCTCCCCCACACCCTCCCCCTCGCCCTCCCCCACACCCTCCCCCACACACTCCGCCCACACCCTCCCCCACACCCTCCGCCCACACCCTCCCCCACATCCAACCCCCACACCCTCCGCCCACACCCTCCCCCCACACCCTCCCCCACACCCTCCCCCACACCCTCCGCCCACACACTCCGCCCACACCCTCCGCCCACACCCTCCCCCACACCCTCCGCCCACACCCTCCGCCCACACCCTCCCCCACACCCTCCGCCCACATCCTCCCCCACACCCTCCGCCCACACCCTCCCCCACACCCTCCCCCACACCCTCCCCCACACCCTCCGCCCACACACTCCGCCCACACCCTCCGCCCACACCCTCCCCCACACCCTCCCCCACACCCTCCGCCCACACCCTCCCCCACACCCTCCCCCACACCCTCCCCCACACCCTCCGCCCACACACTCCGCCCACACCCTCCGCCCACACCCTCCCCCACACCCTCCCCCACACCCTCCCCCACACCCTCCCCCACACCCTGCCCCACACCCTCCGCCCCACACACTCCGCCCACACCCTCCGCCCACACCCTCCCCCACACCCTCCCCCACACCCTCCCCCACACCCTCCGCCCACACCCTCCCCCACACCCTCCCCCACACCCTCCGCCCACACACTCCGCCCACACCCTCCCCCACACCCTCCGCCCACACCCTCCCCCACACCCTCCCCCACACCCTCCCCCACACCCTCCCCCACACCCTCCGCCCACACCCTCCCCCACACCCTCCCCCCACACCCTCCCCCACACCCTCCCCCACACCCTCCCCCACACCCTGCCCCACACCCTCCGCCCACACACTCCGCCCACACCCTCCCCCACACCCTCCCCCACACCCTCCCCCACACCCTGCCCCACACCCTCCGCCCACACACTCCGCCCACACACTCCGCCCACACCCTCCGCCCACACCCTCCCCCACACCCTCCCCCACACCCTCCCCCACACCCTGCCCCACACCCTCCGCCCACACACTCCGCCCACACCCTCCCCCACACCCTCCCCCACACCCTCCCCCACACCCTCCGCCCAAACCCTCTCCCACACCCTCCGCCCACACCCTCCCCCACACACTCCGCCCACACCCTCCCCCACACCCTCCCCCACACCCTCCCCCACACCCTCCGCCCAAACCCTCCCCCACACCCTCCGCCCACACCCTCCGCCCACACACTCCGCCCACACCCTCCGCCCACACCCTCCCCCACACCCTCCCCCACACCCTCCCCCACACCCTCCGCCCACACACTCCGCCCACACCCTCCGCCCACACACTCCGCCCACACCCTCCGCCCACACCCTCCCCCACACCCTCCGCCCACACCCAACCCCCACACCCTCCCCCACACCCTCCCCCACACCCTCCACTCCCAACCTCCACCCACACCCTCTGCCCACATCCTCCCCCCACACCCTCTCACCACACCCCCGCTCCCTCCCCCATCCTCTCCACCCACATCCTAGGAACATAGAAACAGGAGTAGGCCATTCAGCCCCTCGTGCCTGCTCCGCCATTTGATAAGATCATGGCTGATCTGTGATCTAACTCCATATACCTGCCTTTGGCCCATATCCCTTAACACCTTTGGTTGCCAAAAATCTATCTATCTCAGATTTAAATTTAGCAATTGAGCTAGTATCAATTGCCGTTTGCGGAAGAGAGTTCCAAACTTCTACCACCCTTTGTGTGTAGAAATTTTTTCTAATCTCACTCCTGAAAGGTCTGGCTCTAATTTTTAGACTGTGCCCCCTACTCATAAAATCCCCAACCAGCGGAAATAGTTTCTCTCTATCCACCCTATCTGTTCCCCTTAATATCTTATAAACTTCAATCAGATCACCCCTTAACCTTCGAAACTCTAGAGAATACAACCCCAATTTGTGTAATCTCTCCTCGTAACTTAACCCTTGAAGCCCCCACACCCTCTCCACACCCTTCCATCGCACTGTCCACCACCACCTCACACCACGCCCTCCCCTCACACCATCCGCATCCTCACCTCAAACCCTCTCACCCCACACACCCCACACTCTCCCCCCACACCCTCACCCTGCACCCTCTGAACATTGTCGGAGGTGCCATCGTTTGGTTGATCCTTTAAACCAAAGCCTCTTCTGCCTCTTCAAGTGGCTGGTAAATATTCTCTGGTGCCATTCAAAGGAGAACAGAGAGATCTTTCACCTCATTCCTCACCTAACTCCCCCATCTCACACCCCCCTACCTCCACTCCCCCATTCCCTCCACTCCCCCATCTCACATCCCCCTACCTCCACTCCCCCATTACCTCCACTCCCCCATCTCACACCCCCCTACCTCCACTCCCCCATTACCTCCACTCCCCCATCTCACATCCCCCTAACTCCACTCCCCCATTACCTCCACTCCCCCATCTCACATCCCCCTGCCTCCACTCCCCCATTACCTCCACTCCCCCATCTCACATCCCCCTACCTCCACTCCCCCATTCCCTCCACTCCCTATCTCACATCCCCCTACCTCCGCTCCCCCATTACCTCCACTCCCTATCTCACATCCCCCTACCTCCACTCCCCCATTACCTCCACTCCCCCATCTCACATCCCCCTACCTCCACTCCCCCATTACCTCCACTCCCCCATCTCACACCCCCCTATCTCCCCTCCCCCATTCCCTCCACTCCCCCATCTCACACCCCCCTACCTCCACTCCCCCATTACCTCCACTCCCCTATCTCACATCCCCCTACCTCCACTCCCCCATTACCTCCACTCCCCTATCTCACACCCCCCTACCTCCGCTCCGCCATTCCCTCCACTCCCCCATCTCACACCCCCCTACCTCCACTCCCCCATTCCCTCCACTCCCTATCTCACATCCCCCTACCTCCGCTCCCCCATTACCTCCACTCCCTATCTCACATCCCCCTACCTCCACTCCCCCATTACCTCCACTCCCCCATCTCACATCCCCCTACCTCCACTCCCCCATTACCTCCACTCCCCCATCTCACACCCCACTACCTCCACTCCCCCATTACCTCCACTCCCCAATCTCACACCCCTCTACCTCCACTCCCCCATTACCTCCACTCCCCCATCTCACATCCCCCTACCTCCACTCTCGCATTACCTCCACTCCCCTATCTCACATCCCCCTACCTCCACTCCCCCATTACCTCCACTCCCCTATCTCACATCCCCCTACCTCCACTCCCCCATTACCTCCACTCCCTATCTCACATCCCCCAATCTCCACTCCCCCATAACCTCCACTCCCCTATCTCACATCCCCCTACCTCCACTCCCCCATTACCTCCACTCCCCCATCTCACATCCCCCTATCTCCGCTCCCCCATTACCTCCACTCCCCCATCTCACACCCCCCTACCTCCACTCCCCCATTACCTCCACTCCCCTATCTCACATCCCCCTGCCTCCACTCCCCCATTACCTCCACTCCCCTATCTCACATCCCCCTACCTCCACTCCCCCATTACCTCCACTCCCCCATCTCACACCCCCTACCTCCACTCCCCCATTACCTCCACTCCCCCATCTCACATCCCCCTACCTCCGCTCCCCCATTACCTCCACTCCCCCATCTCACATCCCCCTACCTCCACTCCCCCATTACCTCCACTCCCCCATCTCACATCCCCCTATCTCCGCTCCCCCATTACCTCCACTCCCCCATCTCACACCCCCCTACCTCCACTCCCCCATTACCTCCACTCCCCCATCTCACATCCCCCTACCTCCGCTCCCCCATTACCTCCACTCCCCCATCTCACATCCCCCTACCTCCACTCCCCCATTACCTGCACTCCCTATCTCACATCCCCCTGCCTCCACTCCCCCATTACCTCCACTCCCCTATCTCACATCCCCCTACCTCCGCTCCCCCATTACCTCCACTCCCCCATCTCACACCCCCCTACCTCCACTCCCCCATTACCTCCACTCCCCCATCTCACACCCCCCTACCTCCGCTCCCCCAATACATCTGCTCCCCTATCTCACGTCCCCCTATCTCCACTCCCCCATTACCTCCACTCCCCTATCTCACATCCCCCTACCTCCGCTCCCCCATTACCTCCACTCCCCCATCTCACACCCCCCTACCTCCGCTCCCCCATTACCTCCACTCCCCCATCTCACACGCCCCTACCTCCACTCCCCCATTACCTCCACTCCCCCATCTCACACCCCCCTACCTCCACTCCCCCATTACCTCCACTCCCCCATCTCACATCCCCCTACCTCCACTCCCCCATTACCTGCACTCCCTATCTCACATCCCCCTGCCTCCACTCCCCCATTACCTCCACTCCCCTATCTCACATCCCCCTGCCTCCACTCCCCCATTACCTCCACTCCCCCATCTCACACCCCCTACCTCCACTCCCCCATTACCTCCACTCCCCCATCTCACATCCCCCTCCCTCCACTCCCCCATTACCTCCACTCCCCTATCTCACGTCCCATTATCTCCGCTCCCCCATTACCTCCACTCCCCCATCTCACATCCCCCTACCTCCACTCCCCCATTACCTGCACTCCCTATCTCACATCCCCCTGCCTCCACTCCCCCATTACCTCCACTCCCCTATCTCACATCCCCCTACCTCCGCTCCCCCATTACCTCCACTCCCCCATCTCACACCCCCCTACCTCCACTCCCCCATTACCTCCACTCCCCTATCTCACGTCCCATTATCTCCGCTCCCCCATTACCTCCACTCCCCCATCTCACATCCCCCTCCCTCCACTCCCCCATTACCTCCACTCCCCCATCTCACACCCCCCTACCTCCGCTCCCCCATTACCTCCACTCCCCCATCTCACACCCCCCTACCTCCGCTCCCCCAATACATCTGCTCCCCTATCTCACGCCCCACTATCTCCACTCCCCCATTACCTCCACTCCCCCATCTCACATCCCCCTACCTCCACTCCCCCATTACCTCCACTCCCCCATCTCACATCCCCCTACCTCCGCTCCCCCATTACCTCCACTCCCCCATCTCACACCCCCCTACCTCCGCTCCCCCATTACCTCCACTCCCCCATTACCTCCACTCCCCTATCTCACACACCCCTACCTCCACTCCCCCATTACCTCCACTCCCCCATCTCACACCCCCCTACCTCCGCTCCCCCATTACCTCCACTCCCCCATCTCACACCCCCCTACCTCCGCTCCCCCATTACCTCCACTCCCCCATCTCACACCCCCCTACCTCCGCTCCCCCATTAC
Source organism: Heptranchias perlo (assembly GCF_035084215.1). NCBI lineage: Eukaryota > Metazoa > Chordata > Chondrichthyes > Hexanchiformes > Hexanchidae > Heptranchias > Heptranchias perlo. Next base: position 8,671,296 of record NC_090336.1, on the reverse strand, counting down.
CTCCACTCCCCCATCTCACACCCCCCTACCTCCGCTCCCCCAATACATCTGCTCCCCATCTCACGTCCCACTATCTCCACTCCCCCATTACCTCCACTCCCCCATCTCACACCCCCCTACCTCCACTCTCGCATTACCTCCACTCCCCCATTACCTCCACTCCCCCATCTCACATCCCCCTCCCTCCACTCCCCCATTACCTCCACTCCCCTATCTCACATCCCCCTACCTCCACTCCCCCATTACCTCCACTCCCCCATCTCACATCCCCCTACCTCCGCTCCCCCATTACCTCCACTCCCCCATCTCACACCCCCCTACCTCCACTCCCCCATTACCTCCACTCCCCATCTCACACCCCCCTACCTCCACTCCCCCATTACCTCCACTCCCCCATCTCACATCCCCCTCCCTCCACTCCCCCATTACCTCCACTCCCCTATCTCACATCCCCCTACCTCCACTCCCCCATTACCTCCACTCCCCCATCTCACATCCCCCTACCTCCGCTCCCCCATTACCTCCACTCCCCCATCTCACACCCCCCTACCTCCACTCCCCCATTACCTCCACTCCCCCATCTCACACCCCCCTACCTCCGCTCCCCCATTACCTCCACTCCCCTATCTCACGTCCCACTATCTCCACTCCCCCAATGCATCTGCTCCCCATCTCACGTCCCACTATCTCCACCCCCCCACTATCTCCACTCCCCCAATGCATCTGCTCCCCTATCTCACGTCCCACTATCTCCACTCCCCCAATACATCTGCTCCCCTATCTCATGTCCCACTATCTCCACTCCCCCAATGCATCTGCTCCCCTATCTCATGTCCCACTATCTCCACCCCCCCACTATCTCCACTCCCCCATTACCCCCGCTCCCCCCACCTTTGCTCATAGTGCTCTCCTAATGCAACAAAAAAATTGATAAAATGTCAACAAATCTTTGGTCTGGAGTTGCTGTTCCTTGTATTCTCCAACCTACCGTAAAGTGTTTTTCAAGCACGGTGTTCCATGACTCTGTGCCCATATATGGTCACGGTCTGCCCCGGACTTGCAACCAGTGGAAACATGGGAACGTATCATTTGAACCACAACAGCGCTGTGAGAGACAAGGAAGGGAGCTCCCAGTGAAACCCAGCCCACAGTACAGCCAGAGGACAATCGGGGCAGAGACCTCATGGAACGGGTCTGCGCCTCCTCTTCCTCCGTTTTGTGCCACAAAAATAGACACACTTGAGGGAACAGCCGAGGAAAATGGTCCCTCGTGTGTTCGCCTCTGTATTTCTGGTCGAGTTTTACACATTAGACGCAGGACATTCTTTCTGATGTCACAGCAACTTCCTCGTGACATCACGAAGAAGCTTCAGAGGTCCCTTCAGAGATCCCTTCAGAGGGCCCTTCAGAGGCCCCTTCAGAGGTCCCTTCAGAGATCCCTTGAGAGGTCCCTTCAGAGATCCCTTCAGAGGCCCCTTCAGAGATCCCTTCAGAGATCCCTTCAGAGGGCCCTTCAGAGGCCCCTTCAGAGGCCCCTTCAGAGATCCCTTCAGAGGGCCCTTCAGAGGCCCCTTCAGAGGTCCCTTCAGAGATCCCTTCAGAGATCCCTTCAGAGGGCCCTTCAGAGATCCCTTCAGAGGTCCCTTCAGAGGCCCCTTCAGAGATCCCTTCAGAGGGCCCTTCAGAGGCCCCTTCAGAGGCCCCTTCAGAGATCCCTTCAGAGGCCCCTTCAGAGATCCCTTCAGAGGGCCCTTCAGAGGCCCCTTCAGAGGCCCCTTCAGAGATCCCTTCAGAGGGCCCTTCAGAGGCCCCTTCAGAGGCCCCTTCAGAGATCCCTTCAGAGGCCCCTTCAGAGATCCCTTCAGAGGGCCCTTCAGAGATCCCTTCAGAGGGCCCTTCAGAGGCCCCTTCAGAGGCCCCTTCAGAGGCCCCTTCAGAGGCCCCTTCAGAGATCCCTTCAGAGATCCCTTCAGAGGGCCCTTCAGAGATCCCTTCAGAGGTCCCTTCAGAGGCCCCTTCAGAGATCCCTTCAGAGGGCCCTTCAGAGGCCCCTTCAGAGGCCCCTTCAGAGGGCCCTTCAGAGGCCCCTTCAGAGATCCCTTCAGAGGGCCCTTCAGAGGCCCCTTCAGAGGCCCCTTCAGAGGGCCCTTCAGAGGGCCCTTCAGAGGCCCCTTCAGAGGGCCCTTCAGAGATCCCTTCAGAGATCCCTTCAGAGATCCCTTCAGAGGTCCCTTCAGAGGCCCCTTCAGAGGGCCCTTCAGAGATCCCTTCAGAGATCCCTTCAGAGGGCCCTTCAGAGGCCCCTTCAGAGGGCCCTTCAGAGATCCCTTCAGAGATCCCTTCAGAGGGCCCTTCAGAGGCCCCTTCAGAGGCCCCTTCAGAGATCCCTTCAGAGGCCCCTTCAGAGATCCCTTCAGAGGTCCCTTCAGAGGCCCCTTCAGAGGGCCCTTCAGAGATCCCTTCAGAGATCCCTTCAGAGGTCCCTTCAGAGGCCCCTTCAGAGGGCCCTTCAGAGGGCCCTTCAGAGATCCCTTCAGAGGGCCCTTCAGAGGCCCCTTCAGAGGTCCCTTCAGAGATCCCTTCAGAGATCCCTTCAGAGGGCCCTTCAGAGATCCCTTCAGAGGTCCCTTCAGAGGCCCCTTCAGAGATCCCTTCAGAGGGCCCTTCAGAGGCCCCTTCAGAGGCCCCTTCAGAGATCCCTTCAGAGGCCCCTTCAGAGATCCCTTCAGAGGGCCCTTCAGAGGTCCCTTCAGAGGTTACCTCCTGTCAGCCCACATATAAATACTGAGGGAATCAGTTCTTTGGACTGTGGTGAATGTACAAACCACAATTGTGTAGCTCAGGAGTTAGGAAATCATCCTTTATCATCAAATACGAATGGCACCTGACTTGTTCCATGTTATCTGAGACTATCCGACTTGAGTGAAGGACTTTATTGTTCCCCCAAATACTCATGGGCTGGAAATGACACTTTTACATTCTAATCCATGTAAGGTCACGGGGGGGTCAGATCCTGTATTTCTAATGTATTTAAAATTAATTTGAGTCACATGAACACCTCAATTTTGGGGTGTTTTATTAGAAATGTCTGTCCTATAATCCCATTTCAGCATATTTTTCCAGGAGTAGTTTGAAAGCCTGTGGAACTGTCAGGTCTATATTAGGAACACACTGCTGTACAATCTAATATCACTGCCGAGGGTTGCAATTGTTGCCTTTTCAGTATGTTCTGTATCTCGGGTCTGTGCCTTAACCACCACCCACTTTAAACTGCCACCATCAGCTGGCAGGTCTTATATAGGCACAGGACCCAGGGCCCATATCACAGCTGGAGGGCGTTATGTCACCTAGCTTCAGAATGGAAACCATGACAACCCAGAGACAGAAGGGGTGGACAAAATACAGAAAAGTGGTGCAAAATGTGCATTTATACGTGTGAGAAATGAGGAGAGAGCTTAAAAACAAGTGAGTTCATCAAACCCATCCAAATCTGGATCACTGGATTGGAAATATTGTACATAGGAACAGTGTTAATCATTGAAGAGTAACAGAGTCATCCAAGGAAAGATTTGATTTCAGACTTGGAATTATTTGATAATTAGCCACAGGAATTATTTGGTTCAAAAGTTTCTTTGGACTGAAGAGCAGTAGTTAGAACTTTGAGCAAAAAACAGGACTGAGCTACTATGAGTAAATCAAACAGCTCAAGGTTTCATTTCTGAGAGGACACGACCTTAATGAGAGTGCAGTAACAATCTCTGTAATAGTGAAGTGAGTAATTTTAGCCTTTGCATTGCAAAGATTCCTAAAATGTATCACAACGTGGAATCATTCTCAATTGCCCTTGTGAAGATGTCTGCTGATAAAGATGGAACTTCTCAGCAGAGAATATCAAATGCCCTACATAAACTGGGATGTCGCCACCCAGAAATAGTGTTAATGATTTCCATAACTATCTGTCCCACCACAACATGCTGCCCCCTACGCAGAGTACTGTAGTATTAGAGACCATGGCGATGATTATCAAGGTCACCCTTGATCAAATTAGCCCAGCGCTAGCTCAGAAAGTTGTCTTTTTGACTTCACTGGAGATGACAGCAGTACATTTCGAAAGCCAGGAAGCTGCGCGCATTCTTTTGGTTACCATGAGCTTCAGGTTTATTAATGAAGTTGTCCAGTCGATGATGGAGAATTTCAAACAAGGGCACTTTCCACATGCGTACATGATGAAGATCTTGACAAAGAATTTGTATGGTGTACGATGTCTTTACTGAAATCTATCTTAAGGACTTTGATTCCAGTTCTTTTATTCGTTCATGGGATGTGGGCATCGCTGGCGAGGCCGGCATTTATTGCCCATCCCTAATTGCCCTTGAGAAGGTGGTGGTGAGCCACCTTCTTGAACCGCTGCAGTCCGTGTGGTGAAGGTTCTCCCAAACGATGAAGGAACGGCGATATATTTCCAGGTCAGGATGGTGTGTGACTTGGAGGGGAGCGTGCAGGTGGTGTTAAACAGGATGATTGAAATCTGCATTTGCCTCAGGACTGGGTGGTTTTAGCAAGACCCTCCTGACCTATCTGGAAAATATGGAGAAGGTCCCAGACCCTGCAGTAACTAAACAGTCTTTCTCCACCGAACATACGAACATACGAATTAAGAGCAGGAGTAGGCCATTCGGCCCCTCGAGCCTGCTCTGCCATTTGATAAGATCATGGCTGATCTGATTGCGACCTCAACCCTACTTTCCCGTCTACCTACTATAACCTTTGACTCCCTTGTTAATCAGGAATCTATCTAACTCAGCCTTAAAAAATATTCAATGACCCTGCCTCCACCGCTCTCTGGGGAAGGGAGTTCCACAGACTCATGACCCTCTGAGAGAAAAATTTCTCCTCATCTCCGTCTTAAATGGGAGACCCCTTATTTTTAAACTATGGCCCCTAGTTCTAGTGTCTCCCAAAGGGAAAACATCCTCTCAGCATCTACCCCTTCTATCCCCTCAGGATCTTATATGTTTCAATAAGATCACCTCTCATTCTTCTAAACTCCAGTGTATACAGGCCCAACTTGTCCAACCTTTCCTCAGAAGATAACCCCCTCATCCCAGGAATCAGTCGAGTGAACCATATCTGAACCTCCAAAGCAATTATGTGCTTTCTTAAATAAGGAGACCAAAACTGCACACAGTATTCTAGATGTGGTCTCACCAGTGCCCTGTACAACTGTAGCAAAACATCTCTACTTTTATATTCTATTCTCCTTGCACTAAATGACAACATTCCATTTGCCTTCCTAATCACTTGCTCTACCTGCATACTAACTTTTTGTGATCAACATTGTCTGAAGCTGGCTGTTCAAGGTGTGATTTGAGAAGGAACCATTCAAATTGAACATCCCAATAGTGGAAGCACCAGGCTATGACAGATCCTGGCTGTCTAAGGAAGAGCTGCCCAAGTTAATTCCAGACACCCTGTCTCTCGACAAGAAACACAGCATTTTTCTATCACAGAGTGTCTGTGCCGTGTATTGGATGTTGCCATGGAGATGTGGCGCCTAGGGCTGAAATGATGGATGAACAGTCTACTTAACAATCACCACCAGCTAATTTGTGTTTCAGCAGATTTTAATAACCATCTTGCTGTGACAAATCACAGTGAGGTCCTTTGTCTTTTCACAGTTCTGACCCAAGCTTATACAGGCTTAGTGATCTAGCACCTCCTCCCCATGTTAGGGAGCAGCAATTAACTAATGAGAGATGGTACGCTGGCCCGGGTTTTAAGGGGGGGGAGGGAAGGGGCAGGTATGTTGCACATGAGCCCTGACACGGGCGCTGAATCCGGGGTGTCCAGGGACCTGGAGGCTTGGCTGATCCTAACGGCCAGATCCGTTGTCTGGACGCCGGCGGGAATTTGGCAGCAGGAGGTCGCAGCCAGGTAAGTGGTGAGGAGTGGCTCTGGGCGTGATCAGGGGGAAGGGGAGGGGTGGGGGGTGGGGATCCTGGGGCAAGGGTGGACCAAGGCTCCTGCTCCTCCTGGCTCACAAGGAAACCTCAAATTAAATGTAATTAGTTGCCTGCCTGGGCCTCTTCCGGACACGACCCACCTCCCGACAGGTCTGGTCTAACGGGGAAGCCGTCACTGCTCCCCCACTCAGGCCTCTGACTAAAATTGGAGGTTGGGTCCTGATAACGTCTGGAGAGCAGGTTAAGATGGGAACATGGCGAGAAGGCAGGGGGATCAGAGCTGTGAAGTAATTGCCCTCTTTGTAAATGCCCCCCACGTCCGGTTCCCACCTGGCGGCAGAGGGTGGGTGGGGGGGAGGCAGTTAAAATCAGGCCCACTAAGTGTAGTGAGGCACCTCAGCAGATTGGTCTCCTCACATTTGGGGCTCGATTTACATTTGTGGAATATCAGCGTTAACAGGGCGGTGAGGGCCTAACAATGGGGGTCGATAGACTTACTGCTCCATTAACCCCGACGAATACCCCCTCCCCCTGTAATTTTCACAGAGGCCTACCCCCCCCCCTCCCCTCCCCCGGGCCTGCCTGAAACCAGCGGCCGGCCTCTTTCCCATGCAAATCGGGATCCGAATGACGTGGTTAGGACCCCGATTGCAATGTTACGGGACACATGGGTGGAGCTTGTGATGTGAATGCTCTGCCCATACGCGTGAAACATGTTAAAAGTTGATTTTTTTTTTAATGTGGGGCCCAAGGATCCGCGGTCCTCCTCCTCACTCCACAAAAAATACTGCGGGCCCGGCCTCGTCCCTCCTCGGTATCCCCACCCCCTCTCCCGAGCACCCACCTGCCGTCCTCTGTCATCCTGAGGCCAACGAGCGGCAAGCTCCATCAGGACCCTTGTCTGGTGGCCCGCAGTTCGCCTGCCAAATTCAAATGAGGCCGTGGCCTCAAAACGGCAGACGCCTCTTTTCCGCCGGAACGGGTGGCTGGACAGTGCGCTCCGCCAGTTGATCGCCCAACATTCAAAATCGACCCCTCAGTGAGTAAGGAGTCTCAGATTGTGGTCGACCTAAAACCAGTGCTTCTCGACAGGAGCAGCACTCAGGAGAAGAAGCTAGTGATAAGTGCCTAGGTGATATGTACCATGGCCCAGCAAGGTTACCGTGAGCTAGGGGGAGGAAAGACAATGGTGGATTCCCTTGTCCGACAGTGTGCATTATTCATTGATTCAGGAGCCCCGATTACACCCAGTCATCATTCAGATCAGGTTACAAGTGAGGACTTAGTCGCAATGTGTGAAACAATGACGGCCACAATCACAGCTACAGTGAAGATCGAGGATGTTCTTCGGTCTTTCTTTCTGAAGTTTGCCACCATGACCCAGTACACCAAGACTTCAACAACAATCTGCAATTGTTTAGCACCTCTTGGGGAAAAAGGAAGCTGCAAGCGGGCTGTGAAAAATTTTTCCTCAATTACAATGCCGATCTCCCTAAACCCCGCTGAACTGGCTTCTCATGATGTCTCGTTGCCCGTATCAAGGAGGAAGCTGAGGAGCTGCTGCACTGAGGCTAATGCAAGTCCTGAGCCTCAATATCCACCTTGCACCAGTGAGGGGGTGGGAAAAAGGAGCTTTCATCATTAATTGACTATTCACTGGAAAATTGAGAGGAGTCTCTGGCCCAAGGAGAATGGGAAGAGATATTGTCGTTGCTCTTGTCCAGAACTCTGAATACCATTGATGCTGAGATTAAAACAGAAAATGCTGGACATACTCAGCAAGTCAGGCAGCATCTGTGGAGAAAGAAACAGAGTTAACGATTCAGGTCGATGGCCCTTTTGTCGAGCCCTTTTGATGATGATGATTGATGGGTCAGCTCAGTAATGAAATAAACAGATCCACGCTGACCATCGTTCCCCACAAGAGAAAGGGTTTCGCTATAAACCTCCTGGTGTAGAGCTACATCAGGCCCACAGTTAATTCTAGAGGAGGATTGTACAGCACAGTGCGAGCTTGGAGAGAGAGGGTGTAGCTGTTGCCATTGGTTTCTGTAGCCATGACTCACTTTGATGGTACTCTCAGTAGCTGGAAGAGTTTGCTAACTCCAACAGCTTTAAGAATACTAAAAGTTTCTTCAATATTCTTAGGGTACAGGCCTGATGTGGATCTGGATAAAACTAAGAGCACACTGGTTCTATCGGAACATGGCACTCTACGAACCTGAGGAACTTGTTCTATCCAGAATACAGACCCACATTCTGCCAGCTGTGGTTAACCAGTTCATTACAAGTTGGCAGTGGATAAAAGTCTGAATCCAGAGATCTCGTACTGTCTGTCTGATAGATCCTTATACACAGGTCACTTGGAACTTCTACAGCCTGGATAAAACTGTGTTTCATACTTAGGTGGCGTGTGAGAGGTTGCAGTCAACTATTTCATTATTTGAGGGGCTGCTCCTTGACCTTTGGCTACTTTTTGGGCCTACGCTCCTGATTTTTGGCCACCCGGTGCGGAGAGGGGTGGAGGGTGGCAGGTCACAGGACCTTCTCATGGGTGTGCTCCTGGGCCTGGCGAAAACGTCTATTCCCAGCTCCAGGATGCGCGCGGCCCGGGCGGGGGGGTAGAGGTCGCACTGGCTGCCTGCAGCTCTCTCGTGGCCTTGTCTGTGCCCTGGAGAGATAGCAAGCCGTATCTACAAGAACACTTGGGGCCTTCCGCGACCGGTGGGCACTGAAGGGAATAGAGGGTCTGGTAGACACAGATATAATATCATCACTTAGATTGTGAGTTTCCTTTTATTTTTCTCAGGCTAGACTTATGTGTAAATTATTCTGTTAGTTGTGCCTCCTAAACATAAGGGGGCTCTTAAAGAATTGTATTTCTGTTGATGACACTGGGACACCCCATTGTCACTCTTATTGGTCAAGCAAAATAGCCTTTCCAATGACCAGAGCTGCTGCAGGGCCCTGTTCGACAAGCAGCCATGAACACCGGCATGATATCTCTTACAATTACACATTGAATCAAATGAAGCTGACAATTAATTCAAACCCACTTGACCAGTATTCCAGTGTGGTCCCTGCGGAACAGACCAAGGACAAAAACACAAATGTTAACACCAAAGAGACTGAGACATTAAACATTGAAACCATGACTACCCTGCAAGGCCTTCTGAAGCAATTTTTAAAAATTCGTTCATAGGGGATGTGGGCGTCGCTGGCGAGGCCGGCATTTATTGCCCATCCCTAATTGCCCTTGAGAAGGTGGTGGTGAGCCGCCTTCTTGAACCGCTGCAGTCTGTGTGGTGAAGGTTCTCCCACAGTGCTGTTAGGAAGGGAGTTCCAGGATTTTGACCCAGCGACAATGAAGGAACGGCGATATATTTCCAAGTCGGGATGGTGTGTGACTTGGAGGGGAACGTGCTGGTGGCATTGTTCCCACGTACCTGCTGCCCTTGTCCTTCTAGGTGGTAGAGGTCGCGGGTTTTGAAGGTGCTGTCGAAGAAGCCTTGGCGAGTTGCTGCAGTGCATCCTGTGGATGGCACACACTGCAGCCACTGTGCGCCGGTGGTGAAGGGAGTGAATGTTTAGGGCGGTGGATGGGGTGCCAATCAAGCGGGCTGCTTTGTCCTGGATGATGTCGAGCTTCTTGACTGCTGTTGGAGCTGCACTCATCCAGGCAAGTGGAGAGTATTCCATCACACTCCTGACTTGTGCCTTGTAGATGGTGCAAAGGCTTTGGGAGTTGGGAGGTGAGTCACTCGCCACAGAATACCCAGCCTCTGACATGCTGTTGTAGCCAAAGTATTTATATGGCTGGTCCAGTTATGGTGACCCCCCCAGGATGTTGATGGTGGGGGATTCGGTGATGGTAATGTTGTTGAACATCAAGGGGTGGTGGTTAGACTCTCTCTTGTTGGAGATGGTCATTGCCTGGCACTTGTCTGGCACGAATGTTACTTGCCACTTATGAGCCCAAGCCTGGATGTTGTCCAGGTCTTGCTGCATGCGGGCTCGGACTGCTTCATTATCTGAGGGATTGTTAATGGAACTGAACACTGTGCAATCATCAGCGAACAATCCCATTTCTGACCTTATGATGGAGGGAAGGTCATCGATGAAGCAGCTGAAGATGGTTGGGCCTAGGACACTGCCCTGAGGAACTCCTGCAGCAATGTCCTGGGGCTGAGATGATTGGCCACCAACAACCACTACCATCTTCCTTTGTGCTAGGTATGACTCCAGCCACTGGAGAGTTTTCCCCCTGATTCCCATTGACTTCAATTTTACTTGGGCTCCTTGGTGCCACACTCGGTCAAATGCTGCCTTGATATCAAGGGCAGTCACTCTCACCTCACCTCTGGAATTCAGCTCTTTTGTCCATGTTTGGACCAAGGCTGTAATGAGGTCTGGAGCCGAGTGGTCCTGGCGGAACCCAAACTGAGCATCGGTGAGCAGGTTATTGGTGAGTAAGTGCCGCTTGATAGCACTGTCGACGACACCTTCCATCACTTTGCTGATGATTGAGAGTAGACTGATGGGGCGGTAATTGGCCGGATTGGATTTGTCCTACTTTTTGTGGACAGGACATACCTGGGCAATTTTCCACATTGTCGGGTGGATGCCAATGTTGTAGCTGTACTGGAACAGCTTGGCTAGAGGCGCAGCTAGTTCTGGAGCACAAGTCTTCAGCACTACAGCCGGGATGTTGTCGGGGCCCATAACCTTTGCGGTATCCAGTGCACTCAGCCGTTTCTTGATATCACTTCAGGACCTGTCTCCTGAGGGTCTTCAGGCCATATTCAAGACGATAGAAGAGTGGATAATGTCAACACAGGCAGCGAGCCATGGACATCATCTTAGAGATGCTGACATTTTATTTGGAGAAGCTCAATGTTAGAAGTATGGTGCCCCTGAATAATCTGGGAACTGTGATTGGATGGCTGGTGCCTTGATATGCGGACACGTTACTGCCCATCAGTCAGATGGCCCTGGACAGTTTGTACATAATCCTGTCCATTCAGTTACCTTATAAAGGTATTAATCTGGATCAGCAAAGGGAGCAGCTTATGATTCTGAAAGCAGTCAGAGAACAGTTAGTTAACCCTGACAGTTCTGTCCTCTTTCAAACATGCTGTCATATTGCAGGGGTTATTTCAAAGTGTTTGCCCCCTGACCAACTTGCTCTTCATGGTCTTCAAAGGACTGGCCGACTAGGACCTCTGCTGTTCCAGTGCAGAATACAGGGCATTATCAGAATACACGGCAGTGGGCTTTGGGATTGGCTGGCAGAGGCCAATCCCTTACAGAGAAGTGAACCTTTCAGTTCTACGTAATATTGGTCACAAGAGTGACAACAAGTGAACATGTAAGGATGGAAGCAGATATAAGCTTATTCTCCATATAAAACAGCAACTATAGCCCCTATTGTTCTTTATAAAACTGGCGGTAGGATTTTTGAAATTTTGCTTGTTGAAAGTCAAATCCAACTGGAAGCCCAGATTCAAATGATCAAAACGATGAAAGTAATCAGAAAATAAGTAAAATGGAACATGGCTCATTTCATGTTCTTTAATGGACAAAAAGAGAATCCAAATACCACTCTTGGTTCTGGACGGTCTCTCCTTTCTGAAATGGCATTCCTTCACCCAAACATGCTCCACTACACAATTTATTCTGTTTACACAAGGTTGCCAACATATTAAGGTGATGCTGTGCCCACATATGAAGCTGATAAGTTAGAATTAATTTATGGTGATGTATGGTGAAATAAACGCTCATGAATTTTATAAATTCTGCTACTCTTGGATTCATATTTTGTACGTTCAATTAGTAACTGATGTATCTCTATGCTCCGAGATCCAGAAAAATGCTCTACTTGTATTCCATCTTTTAAAAAAATAATTCATGGTAACATGTCCAAATAAACAGCAATATCTTACAAGGAAACCTATTTTTTGCCTCAATAATGCTTAAACTCCAAGAGTGACAAGGGAATACATACCCTGGACCCCCACTGGATCTCTGCCCCTGGACCCCCACTGGATCTCTGCCCCTGGACCCGCACTGGATCTCTGCCCCTGGACCCCCACTGGATCTCTGCCCCTGGACCCCCACGGGATCTCTGCCCCTGGACCCCCACTGGGTCTCTGACCCTGGACCCCCACTGGATCTCTGCCCCTGGACCCCCACTGGATCTCTGACCCTGGATCCCACTGGGTCTCTGACCCTGGACCCCCACTGGGTCTCTGACCCTGGACCCCCACTGGGGCTCTGACCCTGGACCCCCACTGGGGCTCTGGCCCTGGACCCCCACTGGGGCTCTGACCCTGGACCCCCACTTGGTCTCTGACCCTGGACCCCCACTGGGGCTCTGCCCCTAGACCCCCACTGGGGCTCTGACCCTGGACCCCCCACTGAGGTTCTGACCCTGGACCCCCACTGAGGCTCTGACCCTGGATCCTACTGGGGCTCTGACCCTGGACCCCCACTGGGACTCTGACCCTGGATCCCCACTGAGGCTCTGCCCCTTGTCTCCCACTGGGGCTCTGACCCTAGACTCCCACTGGGGCTCGGACTCTGGATCCCCACTGGGGCTCTGCCCCTGGATCCCCACTGAGGCTCTGACCCTGGATCCTACTGGGACTCTGATCCTGGATCCCCACTGACGCTCTGCCCCTTGTCTCCCACTGGGGCTCTGACCCTGGACTCCCACTGGAACTCTGACCTCGACTCCCACTGGGACTCTGACCCTGGACTCCCACTGGGACTCTGACCCTAGACTCCCACTGGGACTCTGACCCTAGACTCCCACTGGGGCTCTGACCCTGGACTCCTACTGGGACTCTGACCCTAGACTCCCACTGGGACTCTGACCCTAGACTCCCACTGGGACTCTGACCCTAGACTCCCACTGGGGCTCTGACCCTGGACTCCTACTGGGGCTCAGACTCTGGACTCCCACTGGGACTCTGACCCTAGACTCCCACTGGGGCTCTGACCCTGGACTCCTACTGGGGCTCTGACCCTGGACTCCCACTGGGGCTCTGACACTGGATCCCCACTGAGGCTCTGCCCCTTGTCTCCCACTGGATCTCTGACCCTGGATCCTACTGGGACTCTGATCCTGGACCCCCAATGGGGCTCTGCCCCTTGTCTCCCACTGGGTCTCTGACCCTGGAACCCCACTGGATCTCTGACCCTGGATCCTACTGGGACTCTGACCCTGGATCCCCACTGAGGCTCTGCCCCTTGTCTCCCACTGGGGCTCTGCCCCTTGTCTCCCACTGGGGCTCTGACCCTGGACCCCCACTGGGGCTCTGACCCTGGAACCCCACTGGGGCTCTGCCCCTGGACCCCCACTGGGGCTCTGACCCTGGACCCCCACTGAGGTTCTGACCCTGGACCCCCACTGAGGCTCTGACCCTGGATCCTACTGGGGCTCTGACCCTGGACTCCCACTGGGACTCTGACCCTCGACTCCCACTGGGACTCTGACCCTGGACTCCCACTGGGACTCTGACCCTAGACTCCCACTGGGACTCTGACCCTAGACTCCCACTGGGACTCTGACCCGAGACTCCCACTGGGGCTCTGACCCTGGACTCCTACTGGGACTCTGATCCTAGACTCCCACTGGGGCTCTGACCCTGGACTCCGACTGGGACTCTGACCCTAGACTCCCACTGGGACTCTGACCCTAGACTCCCACTGGGACTCTGACCCTAGACTCCCACTGGGGCTCTGACCCTGGACTCCTACTGGGGCTCGGACCCTGGACTCCCACTGGGACTCTGACCCGAGACTCCCACTGGGGCTCTGACCCTGGACTCCTACTGGGACTCTGATCCTAGACTCCCACTGGGTCTCTGACCCTGGAACCCCACTGGATCTCTGACCCTGGATCCTACTGGGACTCTGATCCTGGATCCCCACTGAGGCTCTGCCCCTTGTCTCCCACTGGGGCTCTGACCCTAGACTCCCACTGGGGCTCGGACCCTACACTCCCACTGGGACTCTGACCCTGGACCCCCACTGGGGCTCTGCCCCTGGACCCCCACTGGGGCTCTGACCCTGGATCCTACTGGGGCTCCGACCCTGGACCCCCACTGGGACTCTGACCCTGGATCCTACTGGGACTCTGACCCTGGACCCCCACTGAGGCTCTGACCCTGGATCCTACTGGGGCTCTGACCCTGGACCCCCACTGGGACTGTGACCCTAGACTCCCACTGGGACTCTGACCCTAGACTCCCACTGGGACTCGGACCCTGGACTCCCACTGGGTCTCTGACCCTGGAACCCCACTGGATCTCTGACCCTGGATCCTACTGGGACTCTGACCCTGGATCCCACTGGGGCTCTCAGGCAAGCCCCTAACCCCCGGCAAGTTTTGTAAAGACTATCTCACTGATTTCAGTACTTAAAGTTAACATCTCTGATTTTAATCCATCCCGAAGAGCAGTGTTGATTCAACCAAATACAAAGACCTGATCCCAGTGCACCTTGAACAAGGATCTACAATTAAGAGCTCCACTCGTTTCTGCTTTCGGGCACAATGGTAAACCACCCTCCACCCCCCCCCCCACCCAACCCCGTGAATTGGTGCCCTCACTTCACATGACAATTCCCGAGCCCTTTCTTTCAGGAAGCAAGCCCACCATTGGTTTTGACCAGTCTCCTAATAGTTTTAGCCAGTCCAACACTGGTTTTGACCAGTCTGTCACTAGCTTTGACCAGTCACCACTGGTTTTGACCAGTCCCCACTTGTTTTGACCAGTCACCCACTGGTTCAGACCAGTCTCCCATTGGTTTTGACCAGTCCCCACTGGTTTTGACCAGTCCCCACTGGTTTTGACCAGTCCCCACTGGTTTTGACCAGTCCCCACTTGTTTTGACCAGTCACCCACTGGTTCAGACCAGTCTCCCATTGGTTTTGATCAATCCACCACTGCTTTTATCAGTCTCCCACTGGTTTTGACCAGCCTGCTGCTGGTTTTGATCTGTTCCCCACTGGCTGAGAACAGTCTCCTGCTGGTTTTGACCAATCTTCCACTGGTTTAGACCAGTCTCCTGCTGGTTTTAACCAGTTCTCCAGAGGTTTTGACCAGTCTGTCACAGGTTTTGACCAGTCTGCCAATTAACATAAGAACATAAGAACATAAGAAATAGGAGCAGGAGTAGGCCAATCGGCCCCTCGAGCCTGCTCCGCCATTCAATAAGATCATGACTAATCTGATCCTAACCTCAAATCTAAATTCATGTCCAATTTCCTGCCCGCTCCCCGTAACCCCTAATTCCCTTTACTTCTAGGAAACTGTCTATTTCTGTTTTAAATTTATTTAATGATGTAGCTTCCACAGCTTCCTGGGGCAGCTAATTCCACAGACCTACTACCCTCTGAGTGAAGAAGTTTCTCCTCATCTCAGTTTTGAAAGAGCAGCCCCTTATTCTAAGATTATGCCCCCTAGTTCTAGTTTCACCCATCCTTGGGAACATCTTTACCGCATCCACCCGATCAAGCCCCTTCACAATCTTATATGTTTCAATAAGATCGCCTCTCATTCTTCTGAACTCCAATGAGTTGAGTCCCAATCTACTCAACCTCTCCTCATATGTCCACCCCCTCATCCCGGGGATTAACCGAGTGAACCTTCTTTGTACTGTCTCGAGAGCAAGTATGTCTTTTCTTAAGTATGGAGACCAAAACTGTATGCAATATTCCAGGTGCGGTCTCACCAATACCTTATATAACTGCAGCAATAACTCCCTGTTTTTATATTCTATCCCCCTAGCAATAAAAGCCAACATTCCGTTGGCCTTTTTGATCACCTGCTGCACCTGCAAACTAACTTTTTGATTTTCTTGCACTCGGACCCCCAGATCCCTTTGTACTGCAGTACTTTCCAGTTTCTTGCCATTAAGATAATAACTTGCTCTCCGATTTTTCCTGCCAAAGTGCATAACCTCACATTTTCCAATATTGTATTGCATCTGCCAAATCTCCGCCCACTCACCCAGCCTGTCTATATCCCCTTGTAGGTTTTTTATGTCCTCCTCACTCTCTACTTTCCCTCCCATCTTTGTATCATCTGCAAACTTTGATATGTTACACTCGGTCCCCTCCTCCAAATTGTTCATATAGATTGTAAAGAGTTGGGGACCCAGCACCGACCCCTGCGGAACACCACTGGCTACAGGTTGCCAGTCTGAGAATGTACCATTTATCCCAACTCTCTGTTTCCTGTTAGATAACCAATCCTCCACCCATGCCAGAATATTACCCCCAATCCAGTGATTCTTTATCTTGAGCAATAATCGTTTATGTGGCACCTTGTCGAATGCCTTCTGGAAGTCCAAATACACTACGTCCACTGGTTCCCCTTTATCCACCCTGTACGTTATGTCCTCAAAGAACTCAAGCAAATTTGTCAGACATGACTTCCCCTTCATAAAGCCATGCTGACTTTGTCCTATTAAATTATATTTATCCAAATGTTCTGCTACTGTCTCCTTAATAATAGACTCCAAAATTTGACCCACCACAGATGTTAGGCTAACTGGTCTATAATTTCCAGCCTTCTGCCTACTACCCTTTTTAAATAACGGTGTTACATTAGCAGTTTTCCAATCTGCCGGGACCTTTGCCGAGTCCAGAGAATTTTGGAAAATTATTACCAAAGCATCCACAATCCCCACTGCCACTTCCCTCAAGACCCTGGGATATAAGCCATCAGGTCCAGGGGATTTATCCGCCTTGAGTCCCATTAATTTACTGAGTACCAATTCCTTAGTGATTTTAATCGTATTAAGCTCCTCGCCCCCCCAGAGCCCCCTGTTTGTCCAGTGTTGATTCAACCAAATACAAAGACCTGATCCCAGTGCACCTTGAACAAGGATCTACAATTAAGAGCTCTACTCGTTTCTGCTTTTGGGCACAATGGTAAACCACCCTCCACCCCCCCCCCCACCCAACCCCGTGAATTGGTGCCCTCACTTCACATGACAATTCCCGAGCCCTTTCTTTCAGGAAGCAAGCCCACCATTGGTTTCTTAGTGTCCTCTACCGTAAAGACTGAAACAAAATATTTGTTCAGCATTTTTGCCATCTCCATGTTTCCCACCATTAATTTCCCGGTCTCATCCTCTAAGGGACCTACGTTTGCCTTAGCCACCCTTTTTCTTTTTATATAACTGTTGAAACTCTTGCTATCTGTTTTTATATTTTTTGCTAATTTATTTTCATAATCTATCTTCCCTTTCTTAATCAATCCTTTCGTTACTTTTGAACCGTCTGCCACTGATTTTGACCATTTCCCCACAGGTTTTGACCAGTTCCCCACAGGTTTTGACCAGTTCCCCACTGGTTTTGACCAGTTCCCCACTCGTTTTGACCAGTTCCCCACTCGTTTTGACCAGCTCCCCACTCGTTTTGACCAGTTCCCCACTGGTTTTGACCAGCTCCCCACTCGTTTTGACCAGTTCCCCACTGGTTTTGACCAGTTCCCCACAGGTTTTGACCAGTCTGCCACTGGTTTTGACCAGTCTGCCACTGGTTTTGACCAGTTCCCCACAGGTTTTGACCAGTCTGCCACTGGTTTTGACCAGTCTGCCACTGGTTTTGACCAGTTCCCCACAGGTTTTGACCAGTCTGCCACTGGTTTTGACCAGTCTGCCACTGGTTTTGACCAGTCTGCCACTGGTTTTGACCAGTCTGCCACTGGTTTTGACCAGTTCCCCACTAAATTTGACCAGTCTCAAACTGATTTTCCCCAGTCCGCCACTGGTTTTGACATATTTAGACTGCTTTACTTTTCATCCCTTTGTTTCTTGTTTTTGCTCTCATTCTTTTGAAGCTTTTACCGATTATGTAGAAGAGTATCTCTGTAAAAGGCAGAAAGTGTATGTCTGACAGAGAGAGAGAGAGAGAGAGAGGAAGGTTACAGAAGTCAGATTGTACACCTATGCCAGTAAGTTATGGGCAGATACAAGAGTGTCACTTCATTTTCCTGAGATCAAGGGAGTTGAGATTTAAGCCAACTAGTCCGGATTCAGTTACCAGTGCGGAAAGTGGATTTATCCAGGAACAGAGGACCCAAGAGGAATGGATAACACCTCTTCAAAAGGAGGTTCATCACCCCAATGTCCCACAGTTTAACACCACAGTCCCAGGGGAAGGTGAGTAACCAGTTCAACCATTCAGTTCCTATGGGCCAGGTCATGTAAGTTTTGGCAACATGGCTAACTACCAGCAGATAGACTGTAATCTATCCACTAGACTGGCTACCTAATGCTATTAACTTGTCAGCATCTGAGGAGCATTGGCCGAAATTAATCGTACCACTTTATATCAATCTCAGACACTGACCTTGACTGTACGTTATTAATCAGTGACCCAGTAAATGCTGAATTACTGTGATATAACTGAACTCCCTTCGTAACCTCTGTTGTTCATTTCATTAGTTAACCGGAGCGACTTATTATTTGTACACTCAATGTTTAAGTTTGGGCGTTGCTAATTGTGATTCTGAAGTTAATGAACCATTGTTAGTGCATGATATGGTCTGACTCCTTCTTTGATGATTTGGAAAGAAAGGGTTAAATGATTCTTCAGCAGCTTGTGTGTATCCTAATTGGAGGAGGTTGAAGTGAACGCTGATATAATCTGAGCAGGTTGGTGTAAAACAGGCCGGTGAGCCAATTCTCGGCATCATTCACTCCTAGACATTGGCTGGGCGGTGATCTCAGTCGGTTCCTTGATGAGGAGGTAAATGAAGGGGTTAAGGATTCATCTTGTGCCCTGTTAAATATTTCTCGGGGTGCCAATCCCTTACTATTGTTTTAATCTGAACAGGAAGGGACATTTGCTCCATTTTATTGAAAATACTCTCCATCTATCATTTGCAAATTAATTACGTTTTGTCCCTAGCAAGTGCCAACTTGGCTCTGTTAGCAACACTCGCCCCTCAAAGGCAGAAGGTCATGGGTTCAAGTCCCAGCGTAGACATGAGCACCAAATCTTGGCTGACCCTTCAGTGCGGCAGTGAGGGGGTGTTGTAGAGTGGGAGGTGCAGTCTTTCACACAAGATGTTAAACCGAGCTCAAACTCTCACCTCAGCTGGTGTAAAAGCTCCCCAGGCACTATTCAAAGAGCAAGGAGTCTTCCTTGTGTTCTGGTAACATTCTTCCCCCCACGAACACGGAATTATTTACTTTGTTTGTGAGTACTATGTGAGATCTGGCTGTTACGTTTACCCATATAACAAGTGACTGCACTTCACAATATCCATTGGCTGTAAAGCACTTTGGGACATCCTGAGGATGTGATAAGATGTTCTACAAAGGCAAGGAAAAAGTGCTGTAGACAGGAAATTTAAAATTGGACACACTCCTCGCAAATGGTCCTCACTGCCTTCCTGACCCCTTCCCCCACCCACCCCCACCTCACAGTAACTGGTGGTGAATTTCTGGCTGGGGGAGGGCGGTCCAGGAGAGGTTTTACATTAAGGTTGACGTTTTCTGATACCATGAACCACTGATGGGAATATCGCAAGGACACTGTCAGTGATTTTTCCAATAAATCACCCACATTGTGTGAGGGTCTATTGGGGAGGGGGAGGGAGTGGGGTCTTAGAGAATTTCATCCATGAAATGCTGCACTTTAGCTACTTTTAAACACTTTTATACCTTACAAGGGATCGATTTTTAAACCAAGAAACAGGAACAATCAGAGACATCCAGGGTTTTTTTTATTCATTCATGGGATGTGGGCGTCGCTGGCCAGGCCGGCATTTATTGCCCATCCCTAATTGCCCTTGAGAAGGTGGTGGTGAGCCGCCTTCTTGAACCGCTGCAGTCCGTGTGGTGACGGTTCTCCCACAGTGCTGTTAGGAAGGGAGTTCCAGGATTTTGACCCAGCGACAATGAAGGAACGGCGATATATTTCCAAGTCGGGATGGTGTGTGACTTGGAGGGGAACGTGCAGGTGGTGTTGTTCCCATGTACCTGCTGCTCTTGTCCTTCTAGGTGGTGTCGAAGAAGCCTTGGTGAGTTGCTGCAATGCATCCTGTGGATGGTACACACTGCAGCCACTGTGCGCCGGTGGTGAAGGGAGTGAATGTTTAGGGTGGTGGATGGGGTGCCAATCAAGCGGGCTGCTTTGTCCTGTTTTAACAGGCCAATCAGACCAGCACCTCCCTAATAGCTACCTCAAGAGTCATCTCCCCTCTACCACCCCCTCCAAGTTCAGACTCTTTACCCCCTCCAACTCCCAAGTTCAGACACTTATCCCCATCAAACCTCTCCCTCAGATTCACGGATACTGTAGCCCCTCAATCCCTGCACCAACTTTATCCCAACCATTCCCTTGTGGGGACGTTATTGGAATCTATAATTAAAGACAATGTAACTGAGCACTTAGAGAAATTTGAGCTGATTAGAGAGAGCCAGCATAGATTTGTAAAGGGTAGCTCATGTCTAATGAACTTCATTGAATTTTTTGAGGAAGTAACTAAAGTAGTAATCAGAGGAATGTCTATGGATGTAGTTTATATGGACTTCCATAAGGCATTTGATAAGGTTCCACACACGAGACTGTTAGCTAAAATTAAAGCTCATGGAATTGAAGGCAAATTATTGACTTGTTTGGGAGATTGGTTAGATGGTAGAAGGCAGAGACTAGAGATAATGGGTGTTCATTGTATCTATGTGATTTATATCAATTAGTGTTAATTGTATTCAGGTGGTGCATATCAATTGGGACCTCCCTTATCCATTTGTAAGAGAGCTGATCTAGGGTGTGTATAAATGTGGAGTTCTGTGAATAAAGGCTTGGAAGCAACTGAAGACCAGGCTCTGGTGTTCTATCCTTCACCACCGGACTATCCAGTTTATAACAATGGGTGTGTACTCAAATTGGAAGGAAGTGACAGTGGCGTCCCCCAGGGATCTGTGCTGGGGCCTCAACTAGTCATTATATTTATTAATGACTTAGATAACACAATAGAGAGCCATATATCAAATTTGCCGATGACACAAAGATTGGTGGCATAGTAAATAGTATAGACGGGAGCATAAAATTACAAAGTGACATTGATAGATTAAGTGAGTGGACAAAACTGTGGCAGATGGATTTCAACTACATTAAGTGTGAGGTCATCCATTTTGGACCAAAATCGTGTATTTTTTAAATGGTAAAAAGCTAGGAACAGTGGAGGTCCAAAGAGATTTAGGGGTCCATGTACACAGATCACTAAAATATAATAGTCAAGTACAAAAAAAATCAAAAAGGCTACTGGAATGTTAGCCTTTATAACTAGAGGGCTGGAATATAAAGGGGAGGAAGCTTTGCTACAGCTATACAAAGCCCTGGTTAGACCACATCTGGAGTTCTGGGCACCGCACCATAGATAGGATATATTGGCCTTGGAAGGAGTGTAGCGCAGATTCACCAGAATGTCACCAGGGCTCCAAGGGTTAAATTATGAGGCGAGATTACATAAACTAGGCTTATATTTCCTGGAACATAGAAGGTTAAGGGGTGATTTGATTGAGGTGTTTAGGATTTTGGAAGGAATTGATAGGGTAGTTAGAGAGAAACCTTTTCTGCTGGTGGGGAGTCTAGGATGGGGGACATAACTTTAAAATTAGAGCCAGGCCATTCGAGAGAGAAGTTAAGAAACACTTCTTCACGAAGTGTGGAACTCTCTCCCACAAACAGCAGTAGATGCTAGCTCAATTAACTATTTTAAATCTGAAAGCGGTAGATTTTTGCTAGCCAAGGGTATTAAGGGATGGAGTTAGGATACAGATCAGTCATGATCTCATTGAATGGTGGAACAGGCTCGAGGGGCTGAATGGCCTACTCCTGTTCCTATGTTCCTATGTTCCCCACACCCAGAATCAATGTCTGAACCCCTCCAGCCCCCAGACTCACAGGCACTTTACCCACTCCAAACTATCTACCTCAGCTTCAGATGTTTTCCCCCTCCAACCCCACACCAGATCCAGATATCTACCCCCTCCCACAGGTTCACACACACTTTAAACCATCTAAATCCCCCACCCATTTTACCACTTCAACCAGGTTTAGACAACCCATCCAACCGCCCCCCCACCACCTTCCAGGTTAACACTTTACTCTTTGATATCCCCAAAATCCAGACACTTTACCTTCTCCAACCCCTCCCAGATCCAGCCACTTAACCCCTTCCAAATCCCCAGGTACAGACTACTTTACCTCATCTGATTTAGACTGTTTACCCCACCGACCCCAACCACATGCCAGATAGATCAATCACACAGCACCATATACATTACAGTATACAGGAATCATGCAGCACCATATACATTACAGTGTACAGGAATCATGCAGCACTGTATACATTACAGTGTACATGAATCACACAGCACCATATACATTATAATGTATAGGAATCGCACAGCACCATATACATTACAGTGTACAGGAATCACGCAGCACTGTATATATTACAGTGTACAGGAATCACACAGCACCATATACAATACAGCGTACAGGAATCACGCAGCACTGTATATATTACAGTGTACAGGAATCACGCAGCACTGTATATATTACAGTGTACAGGAATCACACAGCACCATATACAATACAGCGTACAGGAATCACGCAGCACTGTATATATTACAGTGTACAGGAATCACGCAGCACTGTATATATTACAGTGTACAGGAATCACACAGCACCATATACAGTACAGCGTACAGGAATCACACAGCACTGTATATATTACAGTGTACAGGAATCACGCAGCACTGTATATATTACAGTCTACAGGAATCATACTGCACCATATACATTACAGAGTACAGGAATCACACAGCACTGTATATATTACAGTCTACAGGAATCACACAGCACCATATACAATACAGAGTACAGGAATCACACAGCACTGTATATATTACAGTCTACAGGAATCATACTGCACCATATACATGACTGTAAACAATTTTACAACACCAAGTTATAGTCCAGCAATTTTATTTTAAATTCACAAGCTTTCGGAGGCTTCCTCCTTCCTCAGGTGAACGAAATGAAATCCTCGAAAAAAAAAAGACAATTTACAATTGTCAACCCCAGTCCATCACCGGCATCTCCACATCATATACATGACAGCATACAGGAATCATGCAGCACTGTATATATTACAGTGTACAGGAATCACACAGCACCATATACAGTACAGCGTACAGGAATCATGCAGCAAGGAGTATATTACAGTCTACAGGAATCACACAGCACCAAATACATTACAGTGTACAGGAATCATGCAGCATGGAGTATATTACAGTGTGCATGAGTCACACAGCAATGTGTATATTACTGTATACAGGAATCACACAGCAATGTATATATTACAGTATACAGGAATCACACAGCATATAAAATCATGCAATGTGATACCCCAAACATTGGTAAAAATCCCTGTAATCAAAATTCAATTTGACTTATTCATTCACTGTAAGTCAGTGGTCCTGCTAATATCACATGGCATAGCTTCTGCCTCATTGTGAGCAATGCCAAAGGAGTTCTGCTAGAATTTAAAATAAGAAAAACACTTAGCCTGCAATCCCTCATTGCCTTTTATGTTTAGGAAATGATACTTCATTTAATGTTCATCAGAATCATTATGTGTAGTTTTTTATTCCCCTCTTCTCTTTAATGGCCACTTTACAAAAGAAAAACATAAACAGAATACACTCCGTGCATAAAATCCACCTGAGTCATGGACCAGAGTTTCAAATATGAAAGAACTGGACTCAACTGGTGGTCTCCAAGCAGCACTCTACAGAGAAACAGGGTCAAAGGTCAAGGGTCAGTGATAAAATAGAGTTTTACTGTGATTATCTACTTTCCTCATGTTTCATACCCAACATCTGTTTTTGATTTTACAAGATCACAAGGTAATTTCCGATATGAAAGGCCATTTGGCCCATCTTAATTCACCCACCCAGAGAAATCCTAACATCCCCCCACTGTAGTATCCAGTTGATTCTAAAATGATTCCAGGGCTTTTACACCCACTGGTCTATCTGGACGTTTATTCCACATGTTGATCACTCTTTGCGTGAATTTGGCTGCTATCTGTCCTAAAATTACTTTTACTAGTTTAAACCTGTGTCCCATAGTTCTGCTCTCAAAGTTTAATTTGAAGTGATATTCTGGGTTAACTTTTTCTGCACCCTTAAAAATCTTATATAGCCTCAGCCTGAAAAGTCCAAGTCTCTCCAGTCTTTCCACCTAACAAGAGGGACCAGCCTTGTGGCTCTTCTCCGCACTGCCTCCAGTAAAGAAAGAACTTGCATTTACATAGGGCCTTTCACAAACATCCCAAATTGCTTTACGGTCAATTAAGTACTTTTGAAGTGTAGTCACTGTTGTAATGTAGGAAACGTGGCAGCCAATTTGCGCACAGCAAGGTCCCACAAACAGAAATGAGATAATGACCAGATCATTTGTTTTAGTGATGTTGACTGATGGATAAATATTGGGCAGGACACGGGGGGAGAATTCCTCTGCTCTTCTTCATAATAGTGCCATGGGATCTTTTACGTCCACCTGAGGCCCCCGTTTAACATCTCACCTGAAAGACGGCACTTCTGACAGTGCAGCACTCCCTCTGTACTGCACTGAAGGGTCAGCCTGGATTATGTGCTCAAGTCTCTGGGGTGTGGGACTTGAACCCACTACCTTCATGACTCAAAAGGTGAGAGTGTTACCCACTGAGCCACGTCTGATATTGAATGCTTTTGTTTCTTGGTGATCAGAACTGGATGCAGAACTCAAGATGTGGTCTGACAGGAACACTGTGAAGCTTAACCATGACCTCACCTGCCTTTTGTAGAACCTGCCCAGTCTTCATTCCATTGAATGAAAATCAGCCAGCTTCTACAACGGGTGGGTAATCTGCTCTGCCATGAGGTCTGCCAAGGGAAACCAAGAGTTCGGTATTGCTTCGGTGCAGTACCGAGGGGGTGCTGCACTGCCGGAGGTGCTTTTTATCGGATGTGACGAAATCTGTGGTGGATGTATAAGGTCCCATGGCACTATTCGAAGAAGAGCAGGGAGTTCTTCCCGGTGTCCTGGCCAATAGTTATTCCTCAAGCAACATCACCAAAGCAGATTATCTGGTCATTATCTCATAGAGTCATAGAGTCATAGAGTCATACAGCACGGATAGAGGCCCTTCGGCCCATCGTGTCCGCGCCGGCCATCAGCCCTGTCTACTCTAATCCCATATTCCAGCATTTGGTCTGTAGCCTTGTATGCTATGGCATTTCAAGTGCTCATCCAAATGCTTCTTGAATGTTGTGAGGGTTCCTGCCTCCACAACCCTCTCAGGCAGTGAGTTCCAGACTCCAACCACCCTCTGGGTGAAAAAGTTCTTTCTCAAATCCCCTCTAAACCTCCCGCCTTTTACCTTGAATCTATGTCCCCTTGTTATAGAACCCTCAACGAAGGGAAAAAGCTCCTTTGTGTGTGTAAATTGGCTGCCGCGTTTCCTACATTACAACAGTGGCTACACTTCAAAACTACTGCAATGGCTTTAAAGCATTTTGGGACATCCTGAGGTTGTGAAAGGCGCTATATAAATGCAATTTTTTTTTCTTTTTAGCATGTTTTTGCATTTTTCTCGATTCATTGACTCATTAGGATTTATTTTCTGCTGCTCCGAACCATCAAAGCACGGATTATGTCTTGATAGCATTGTTTTCCTTTGGATAACTGGCGACAGCTTTTCAGAAGTTAGGACAGGACGTGACAGGCCAGGGAATTCTTCCTCTTCAGATCGTGAGAATTTCTAAATTATAAATATTTTACTGGAGTGTGTGTCTGTACCAGTATCAGAACAATTCTAAAACATCGACAACGCCATTCCGGGGTGAGACGTTTTTTGTCTTGGTTTCCCCGATAGTCAGGACTCGCAGTGTAAATGTCTCCACAGATGTGTATGTTAATTGGTTACTGCAACAGTAGCTGCCTGCAAAATATGTAATTCATTCATAATTTGTTTAGCCGCTTATTGAGAGAGTACGTAGGGTTTCTTCAACAAAACTCGCTTAATGAGGGAGATATCATTATTATTTCCAATGGCTGAACTATCAAAATCAGCTTTGTTTTTCAAAAGCCAGCCAAGTGCACATTGTGTCAACCTCAGTATCCCTGCTCGAAGGAAACGTCAGGTGTGATTGGCAATCACAGGGACAGGAGGAGGCCATTCAGCCCCTCAAGCCTGTTCCGACATTCAATTAGATCATGGCTGATCTGTACCTCAACTCCATTTGCTCCATATCCCTTTATACCCTTATCCAAAAAAACAATCTATCACAAAGAAAAGCAAAATACTACAGAAATCTGAAATAAAAATCAGAAACTGCTGGAAACACACTCTCAGGAGCTCAGGCAGCATCTGTGGAGAGAGAAACAGAGGTAACGTTTCAGGTTGATGACCTTTCCTCAGAGCTGAAATCCATGAATCTCAACCCAGAATCCACAGCCTTTTGGGGGAGAGAGTTCCAGATTTCCACTACCCTTTGTGTGAAAAGGTGCTTCCTGATTTCACTCTTCAAATGGTCTAGCTCTAATTTTAAGATTGTGCCCCATTGGCATGTGAGCCCTCTCCTGCCATTCTGTCCTTGTTCACTTGAAGACGACACA
Source organism: Heptranchias perlo (assembly GCF_035084215.1). NCBI lineage: Eukaryota > Metazoa > Chordata > Chondrichthyes > Hexanchiformes > Hexanchidae > Heptranchias > Heptranchias perlo. The sequence goes on along the minus strand of NC_090336.1, from coordinate 8,644,632 downwards.
TCCGAATCATTACAGTAAAAAAAGGAAGGTTCATCTCTCACACAGAACTACCAGGTTTAGAAGTTTTATTGTTTTGAAATAGGTAGAATAAATCAAAAGAAGTACTGTAATCTAGTTAAATCTGTTGCTAATGTTTAATGCTACTTCTCAGTCAACTTTGATTTGTAGATTTTGAGTCACATGGTCTGTCAGTATGGTGTTTACTCTCAGTCACAGAGATCATCAGTGTAGATTGGTATTCCACACTATTTCCAATGTTAACTGAATGATTAAACAGTGTGTTGTTTACCCGGAGGCCCGCTGTCTGGATACTTTGTGCACAAGGCAAAATCTTAGTTCTTGGGTGCTTGCCTGTGGAGGTTAACTATTGCGTTGAATATGAGTAGAAAGTATGTGAGGAACACCTGAATCATTACAGCTAAGTTCGGACAGGAGCTCTCTGCGAGTGTGTTAGGATATGCAAAGGGAGAAGTTTGAAAACTACAGATAGCAGAAGAGCTTGGGCAGAATATATCCCCCATTTAAGAGCAACACCCAGCCATGTACTGGGTGAGTAAATCATTTTTAGACGCACTTGCTCGGCTCTGAATTGATAACTTTACTGATTGCTGGACTAATGAACCTTCTCTGTATTGGCTAGTTCAATGGCTCATCGAGATTCAGAATATTTTTAATGCAGGCTGAAATGGCAGGGCATCCAAACCTAGGGGAAACGATTCAATATATTTATGGAAAGCAATGACAAAGTAAAGAGGGACTTTTGTTTTTTCGAGCTATGACGTTCTACAGAGCCTGAACAAGCAGCATAAGTAAGATGGGTCGAGTGTGTAGGTGGTGTAATATGTTCCAGTCTGTGGGTGGCACCGAACTAATATTGTATGATTGCTCTCTGAAGTCACATGTCATAAACAAGGAAACAGCCTCTTCTTTTAAAGCCGGGGGCTGTTTTATGTTGCGGTGATTTTATTCATTTCTTTTCCAGTGGTGCAGCACGGAATGGGGCTGTGAGTGATGGAAGGTCAGAAATCTCACAGCCAGAGAGCTGAAAGATCAAATGAAACAACAATAACAACTTGCATTTATATAGCACCTTTAACATAGTGAAACATCCCAAAGCGCTTCACGGGAGCGTAATCAGATAAAATTTGACACCGAGCCGCAGAATGAGGTATTAGGACGGGCTGGTCAAAGAGGTAGGTTTTAAAGAGCGTCTGAAAGGAGGAGAGAGAGTTAGAGAGGCGGAGAGGTTTAGGGAGGGAATTCCAGAGCTTAGGGCCTAGGCAGCTGAAGGCACGGCCACCGATGGTGGAGCGATTAAAATCGGGGAGGTGCAAGAATTGGAGGAGTGCAGAGATCTCGGAGGGGTGTAGGGCTGGAGGAGGTCACAGAGATAGGGAGGAGCAAGGCCATGGAGGGATTTGAACACAAGGATGGGAATTTTAAAATCGAGGCGTTGCTGAATCGGGAGCCAATGTAGGTCAGCGAGCACAGGGGTGATGGGAGAACGGGACTTGGATGAGTTCAAGTTTACAGAGGGTGGATGGTGGGAGGCCGTCCGGGAGAGCATTGGAATAGTTGAGTCTGGAGGTAACAAAGGCATGGATGAGGGTTTCAGCAGCAGAGGGGCTGAGGCAGGGGCAGAGACGGGTGCCCCTGAAACCCTGGTTTTAATGTAGAAATCGTCCTCATGATACACAGCAGCAATATCACGATTGTCACGGCAACAACTTGCATTTATATAGCACCTTTAGCGTAGACGTTTCACAGGAGCATTATCAGACAAAAAAAATTGACACTGAGCCAAAGAAGGATACATTAGGACAGGTGACCAAAAGTTTGGTCAATGAGGTAGGTTTTAAGGAGCATCTTAAAGGCCAGGACGGGAGGGTGCTCCCTGCTGCTTTCTGCTTCCAGTCACAGTGTCACACATTGGGGATACTCTGCACAGAACTTCTCCTGTCAGGCTGCCTCTAACCAGCACTCCAAGCAAAGTAACAAGAGGCAACTGAGAGGCACCAGTAAATGAACTCGTATCTTCATCAGGCCGAGATAGGCATCTTAGTGACACATAAGCACTATTGGCACCAATTGGCTCAATATCAGGGGATGCAATCAGAGAGGACACAGAGAAATGGAAAGTCCATGGCTGCAGTGGTAAGGTGTTAGGCTGTGGTTAAGGGACATTGCTGGGCCAATGCTGAAGGAGCTTTGTACTGCACCTAAACTTACTGTATACCTGATGTGGGAGCATTCAATGCTGACACTGAATACAAGAAGTGTCTCATTCTCCGCACTTGCATCCCTCACTGTGACAAAAGAAATTCACTTCAAGTCTGGAGAAAAAACCTCTCATACATTAATGGGTTAACTTGTGACAAACACAAAGGATTAGAAGTAACAGGATCACTCAGCCAGTAAGGGAACAAAAACAGTGGGCAGGATTAATAACTGTAGAATCAATTGAAATCCTTTGGATGGATAAAGTGACATAAATACACATACATGCACACACATACACAGATATACACACATCTATACATACACATGCATGCATATACATACACACACGTGTACACATACATGCACACACATACAGATGTGTATGCATACATACACATATACATGCACATAAAAGCATGCACATTCAACAGACATCTACACACAAATGCACATGCTCACATACACACACAGGCACATACATACACATATACACACACAGACATATGTACAAATATACATATACGTGCAATATGTACACACACGCACATGCAAGTACCCATTCGGATCACTGCAGTCATTATCATGATATCATTGGCCTCTGGTTTAACTGGAGATGGACTTATATGACAGTGCTTCCAGATTCTCCATGCCTCATCTAGATTTATCATTTCAATGTCCTAACTAATTTGCCGTATCTTCCGTGACAGGTGTAGATGACGGAGGCTCTGTATTGATTCTCGATCATTGCATTCAAATGGCTATCATTGAACCCACATATAGTGAAACCTGCTGCCTGTTTATTCCTTCTGACCAATTTTTTTCCAAAAGATATCCTTGTAAAAATGAAACAATTTTCAGACGATGGGGAATGGTGTACAGACTCCGACAAGAATTTCCTGGTCTTTTTCTGACTCAAAACCTCACTTCTGTCAGTGCGGTACTTAAAGACAAACGAGAAACAATCATTTTCTTTCCCTGCACAGATGTGCTTGTCGCCCAGTGGGAGCCTGAACCTGCCCCTCCCCCCTCCCCCATGGTGGGTTCTTACTGTATCAGGAGTTGTGAACACAGTGCGTGAGAGCACGACCTCACCAGGACACAGAGCCATCTCATCCCATGGAACCTTTTCTATTTCCTGAACACACACTGCCTCCCCCATGATGAGATCTTACCCAATAGCACTGAGTGACACACACCAATATTTGCGGGGAGACGGGGAGGGAGTCAGAGGGGGGTCCTACTGGCCGGGAAACCCAGAAGGTGCAGCCGAATTTCACGCAGGAGCTCTTTTCCTCTCCGTTTCCCGGCAGCCAGCCAGATTGAGAAACCGGCTGCTGGGCGGGAAGGCCAGTCCTGGCAGGCTGCAGCCAGGAAGTGGAGAGGAGGAAAGGAGAGAGAGAGAGATCATGGGTCGGGGGGAGATTGCGGGTCGGGGGGGAGATGGTGGGTCGGGGGGAGATTGCGGGTCGGGGGGGAGATGGCGGGTCGGGGGGGAGATGGTGGGTCGGGGGGAGATTGCGGGTCGGGGGGAGATTGCGGGTCGGGGGGAGATTGCGGGTCGGGGGGGATGGTGGGTCGGGGGGAGATGGTGGGTCGGGGGGAGATTGTGGGTCGGGGGGGGAGATGGTGGGTTGGGGGGAGATGGTGGGTCGGGGGAGATGGTGGGTCGGGGGGAGATGGTGGGTCGGGGGAGATGGTGGGTCGGGGGGAGATGGTGAGTCGGGGGAGATGGTGGGTCGGGGGGAGATGGTGGGTCGGGGGGAGATGGTGGGTCAGGGGGAGATGGTGGGTCGGAGGGAGATAGTGGATCGGGGGGAGATGGTGGGTCGGGGGGGGTGGTGGGTCGGGGGGAGATGGTGGGTCAGGGGGAGATGGTGGGTCGGAGGGAGATAGTGGATCGGGGGGAGATGGTGGGTCGGGGGGAGATGGTGGGTCGGGGGGAGATGGTGGGTCGGGGGGGATGGTGGGTCGGGGGGAGATGGTGGGTCAGGGGGAGATGGTGGGTCGGGGGGAAATTGTGGGTCGGGGGGAATTGGTGGGTCGGGGGGAGATGGGGAGATGGTGGGTCGGGGGGAGATTGTGGGTCGGGGGGAGATTGTGGGTCAGGGGGAGATGGTGGGTCGGGGGGCGATAGTGGATCGGGGGGAGATGGTGGGTCGGAGGGAGATGGTGGGTCGGGGGGAGATGGTGGGTCGGGGGGAGATGGTGGGTCAGGGGGAGATGGTGGGTAGGAGGGAGATAGTGGATCGGGGGGAGATGGTGGGTCGGGGGGGATGGTGGGTCGGGGGGAGATGGTGGGTCAGGGGGAGATGGTGGGTCGGAGGGAGATAGTGGATCGGGGGGAGATGGTGGGTCGGGGGGAGATGGTGGGTCGGGGGGAGATGGTGGGTCGGGGGGGATGGTGGGTCGGGGGGAGATGGTGGGTCAGGGGGAGATGGTGGGTCGGAGGGAGATGGTGGGTCAGGGGGAGATGGTGGGTCGGAGGGAGATAGTGGATCGGGGGGAGATGGTGGGTCGGGGGGAGATGGTGGGTCGGGGGGAGATAGTGGATCGGGGGGAGATGGTGGGTCGGGGGGAGATGGTGGGTCGGGGGGAGATGGTGGATCGGGGGGAGATGGTGGGTCGGGGGGAGATGGTGGGTCGGAGGGAGATAGTGGATCGGGGGGAGATGGTGGGTCGGGGGGAGATGGTGGGTCGGGGGGAGATGGTGGGTCAGGGGGAGATGGTGGGTCGGAGGGAGATAGTGGATCGGGGGGAGATGGTGGGTCGGAGGGAGATAGTGGATCGGGGGGAGATGGTGGGTCGGGGGGAGATGGTGGGTCGGAGGGAGATGGTGGGTCGGGGGGAGATGGTGGGTCGGGGGGAGATGGTGGGTCAGGGGGAGATGGTGGGTCGGAGGGAGATAGTGGATCGGGGGGAGATGGTGGGTCGGGGGGGAGATGGTGGGTCGGGGGGGATGGTGGGTCGGGGGGGAGATGGTGGATCGGGGGGAGATCGCGGGTCGGGGGGGAGATGGTGGGTCGGGGGGAGATTGCGGGTCGGGGGGAGATGGTGGGTCGGGGGGAGATTGCGGGTCGGGGGGAATTGGTGGGTCGGGGGGGAGATGGTGGGTCGGGGGGAGATGGTGGGTCGGGGGGAGATGGTGGATCGGGGGGAGATGGTGGGTCCGGGGGAGATGGTGGGTCGGAGGGAGATTGTGGGTCGGGGGGAGATTGTGGGTCGGGGGGAGATGGTGGGTCAGGGGGAGATGGTGGGTCGGGGGGAGATGGTGGATCGGGGGGAGATTGTGGGTCAGGGGGAGATGGTGGGTCGGGGGGAGATGGTGGGTCAGGGGGAGATGGTGGATCGGGGGGAGATGGTGGGTCGGGGGGAGATAGTGGATCGGGGGGAGATGGTGGGTCGGGGGGAGATTGCGGGTCGGGGGGAATTGGTGGGTCGGGGGGGAGATGGTGGGTCGGGGGGAGATTGTGGGTCGGGGGGAGATTGCGGGTCGGGGGGAGATTGCGGGTCGGGGGGAGATTGCGGGTCGGGGGGGATGGTGGGTCGGGGGGAGATGGTGGGTCGGGGGGAGATTGCGGGTCGGGGGGAGATTGCGGGTCGGGGGGGGAGATGGTGGGTTGGGGGGAGATGGTGGGTCGGGGGGAGATTGTGGGTCAGGGGGAGATGGTGGGTCGGGGGGCGATAGTGGATCGGGGGGAGATTGTGGGTCGGAGGGAGATGGTGGGTCGGAGGGAGATGGTGGGTCGGGGGGAGATGGTGGGTCGGAGGAAGATGGTGGGTCGGGGGGAGATGGTGGGTCGGGGGGGATGGTGGGTCGGGGGGAGATGGTGGGTCAGGGGGAGATGGTGGGTCGGGGGGAGATGGTGGGTCGGAGGGAGATGGTGGGTCGGGGGGGATGGTGGGTCGGGGGGTATGGTGGGTCGGGGGGAGATGGTGGGTCGGGGGGAGATGGTAGGTCGGGGGGAGATGGCGGGTCGGAGGGAGATAGTGGATCGGGGGGAGATGGTGGGTCGGGGGGAGATGGTGGGTCGGGGGGAGATGGTGGGTCGGGGGGGATGGTGGGTCGGGGGGGATGGTGGGTCGGGGGGAGATGGTGGGTCAGGGGGAGATGGTGGGTCGGAGGGAGATAGTGGATCGGGGGGAGATGGTGGGTCGGGGGGAGATGGTGGGTCGGGGGGAGATGGTGGGTCGGGGGGGATGGTTGGTCGGGGGGAGATGGTGGGTCAGGGGGAGATGGTGGGTCGGAGGGAGATGGTGGGTCAGGGGGAGATGGTGGGTCGGAGGGAGATAGTGGATCGGGGGGAGATGGTGGGTCGGGGGGAGATGGTGGGTCGGAGGGAGATAGTGGATCGGGGGGAGATGGTGGGTCGGGGGGAGATGGTGGGTCGGAGGGAAATGGTGGATCGGAGGGAGATTGCGGGTCGGGGGGGAGATGGTGGGTCGGGGGGGATGGTGGGTCAGGGGGAGATGGTGGGTCGGGGGGAGATGGTGGGTCGGGGGGAGATGGTGGGTCGGGGGGGAGATGGTGGGTCGGGGGGGATGGTGGGTCAGGGGGGGATGGTGGGTCAGGGGGAGATGGTGGGTCGGGGGGAGATGGTGGGTCGGAGGGAGATAGTGGATCGGGGGGAGATGGTGGGTCGGGGGGAGATTGCGGGTCGGGGGGGAGATGGTGGGTCGGGGGGGATGGTGGGTCGGGGGGGAGATGGTGGATCGGGGGGAGATTGCGGGTCGGGGGGGAGATGGCGGGTCGGGGGGGAGATGGTGGGTCGGGGGGAGATTGCGGGTCGGGGGGAGATTGCGGGTCGGGGGGAGATTGCGGGTCGGGGGGGATGGTGGGTCGGGGGGAGATGGTGGGTCGGGGGGAGATTGCGGGTCGGGGGGGGAGATGGTGGGTTGGGGGGAGATGGTGGGTCGGGGGAGATGGTGGGTCGGGGGGAGATGGTGGGTCGGGGGGAGATGGTGAGTCGGGGGAGATGGTGGGTCGGGGGGAGATGGTGGGTCGGGGGGAAATTGTGGGTCGGGGGGAATTGGGGAGATGGTGGGTCGGGGAGAGATTGTGGGTCGGGGGGAGATTGTGGATCGGGGTGAGATTGTGGGTCAGGGGGAGATGGTGGGTCGGGGGGCGATAGTGGATCGGGGGGAGATTGTGGGTCGGAGGGAGATGGTGGGTCGGAGGGAGATGGTGGGTCGGTGGGAGATAGTGGATCGGGGGGAGATGGTGGGTCGGGGGGAGATGGTGGGTCGGAGGGAGATGGTGGGTCGGGGGGGATGGTGGGTCGGGGGGAGATGGTGGGTCAGGGGGAGATGGTGGGTCGGAGGGAGATAGTGGATCGGGGGGAGATGGTGGGTCGGGGGGAGATGGTGGGTCAGGGGGAGATGGTGGGTCGGAGGGAGATAGTGGATCGGGGGGAGATGGTGGGTCGGGGGGAGATGGTGGGTCGGGGGGAGATTGTGGATCGGGGGGAGATGGTGGGTCGGAGGGAGATGGTGGGTCGGTGGGAGATAGTGGGTCGGGGGGAGATGGTGGGTCGGGGGGAGATTGTGGGTCGGGGGGAATTGGTGGGTCGGGGGGAGATGGTGGGTCGGAGGGAGATTGTGGGTCGGGGGGAGATGGTGGGTCGGAGGGAGATTGTGGGTCGGGGGGAGATTGTGGGTCGGGGGGAGATTGTGGGTCGGAGGGAGATGGTGGGTCAGGGGGAGATGATGGGTCGGTGGGAGATTGTGGGTCGGGGGGAATTGGTGGGTCGGGGGGAGATGGTGGGTCGGGGGGAGATGGTGGGTCGGGGGGAGATTGTGGGTCGGGGGGAATTGGTGGGTCGGGGGGAGATGGTGGGTCGGGGGGAGATGGTGGGTCGGGGGGAGATTGTGGGTCGGGGGGAATTGGTGGGTCGGGGGGAGATGGTGGGTTGGGGGAAGATTGTGGGTCGGGGGGAGATTGTGGGTCAGAAGGAGATTGTGGGTCGGGGGGAGATTGTGGGTCGGGGGGAGATTGTGGGTCGGGGGGAGATTGTGGGTCAGAGGGAGATGGGGAGATGGTGGGTCGGGGGGAGATGGTGGGTCGGGGGGAGATTGTGGGTCGGTGGGAGATTGTGGGTCGGGGGGAGATTGTGGGTCAGAGGGAGATGGGGAGATGGTGGGTCGGGGGGAGATGGTGGGTCGGGGGGAGATGGTGGGTCGGGGGGAGATTGTGGGTCGGGGGGAGATGGTGGATCGGGGGGGAGATGGTGGGTCGGGGAGAGATGGTGGGTCGGGGGGTGATTGTGGGTCGGGGTAGATTGTGGGTCGGGGGGAGATTATGGATCGGGGGGAGATTGGGAGATGGTGGGTCGAGGGGAGATTGTGGGTCGGGGATCGGGGAGTGATGCTGGGTCGGAAAGAGATGGTGGGTTGGGGGGAGATTGTGGGTCGGGGGGAGATGGTGGGTCAGGGGGAGATTGTAGGTCGGGGGAGGTCGTGGGTCGGAGGGAGGTCGTGGGTCGGAGGGTGGACGTGGGTCGGGGGGTGGACGTGGGTCGAGGGGAGGTCGTGGGTCGGGGGGAGATCGTGGGTCGGAGGGAGGTCGTGGGTCGGGGGAGGCCGTGGGTCGGGGGAAGGTCGTGGGTCGGGGGGTGGTCGTGGGTCGGGGGAGGTCGTGGGTCGGGGAAGGTCGTGGGTCGTGGGGTGGTCGTGGGTCGGGGGAGGTCGTGGGTCGGAGGGAGGTCGTGGGTCGGGGGAGGCCGTGGGTCGGGGGAAGGTCTTGGGTCGGGGGGTGGTCGTGGGTCGGGGTGAAGATCGTGGGTCGGGGGAGGTCGTGGGTCGGGGGGAGATCGTGGGTCGGGGGGGAAGATCGTGGTTCGGGGGAAGGTCATGGGTCACGGGGAGATTGTGGGTTGGGGGGAAGATCGTGGGTCGGGGAGGTCATGGGTCACGGGGAGGTCGTGGGTCGGGGGGAAGATCGTGGAGGGAGTGAAACAGGTTTCCTTGGTCGGGGGGGGGGGGTAGGAGGGAAACACTCCTGTTCATCCAGGCCCAAAAGCAGTGCTGGGAAGGCACTTTCAGCTGCCTGGTTTCCCGAACCCTGGGAAATCTGGCCCGTAGCTGCTAACAGTAAAACTCTGGTAAATGTTCAAGTACGCAGCCTCATTAAAATATTTAAATTACTGACCCGCTGCCATTCAAACCGGAAGTGGACTTGTTGGAGGCGGGATGGGACCAGGTTTCCCAGTTTTGAAATTTTTACCCCCTGCCTCATCCGACCCTTGTGGGGGTTAGAATTCCCCCCGATGTCTGAGTTGGGGAAAGTTGCCGATCGTAGCAACATAGGAGAGATTAAAGGGAAGAGGATGAGATGGTTTGATGGTGAATAAGAATATGGAGGACATTTTACAATGGGAGGAATGGCAAAAGGAGAGGAAAGGTGTTTACAACAAGGGGAGAGACCCTCTACAACAGGGGGGAGAGACCCTTTACAACAGGGGGGAGAGACCCTTTACAACAGGGGGAGAGACCCTTTACAACAAGGGGGAGAGACCCTTTACAACAGGGGGGAGAGACCCTTTACAAGAGGGGGGAGAGACCCTCTACAACAGGGGGAGAGACCCTTTACAAGAGGGGGAGAGACCCTTTACAAGGGGAGAGACCCTTTACAACAGGGGGGAGAGACCCTTTACAACAGGGGGAGAGACCCTTTACAAGAGGGGGAGAGACCCTTTACAAGGGGAGAGACCCTTTACAACAAGGGGAGAGACCCTTTACAAGAGGGGGAGAGACCCTTTACAAGGGGAGAGACCCTTTACAACAGGGGGGGGAGACCCTTTACAACAGGGGGGAGAGACCCTCTACAACAGGGGGGAGAGACCCTTTACAACAAGGGGAGAGACCCTTTACAACAAGGGGAGAGACCCTTTACAAGAGGGGGAGAGACCCTTTACAACAGGGGGAGAGACCCTTTACAACAGGGGGGAGAGACCCTTTACAACAGGGGGAGTGACCCTTTACAACAGGGGGGAGAGACCCTTTACAACAGGGGGAGAGACCCTTTACAACAGGGGGGAGAGACCCTTTACAACAGGGGGAGAGACCCTTTACAACAGGGGGGAGAGACCCTTTACAAGAGGGAGAGAGACCCTTTACAAGGGGAGACACCCTTTACAACAGGGGGGAGAGACCCTTTACAACAGGGGGAGAGACCCTTTACAACAGGGGGGAGAGACCCTTTACAACAGGGGGAGAGACCCTTTACAACAGGGGGAGAGACCCTTTACAACAGGGGGAGAGACCCTTTACAACAGGGGGAGAGACCCTTTACAACAGGGGGGAGAGACCCTTTACAACAAGGGGAGAGACCCTTTACAACAGGGGGGAGAGACCCTTTACAACAAGGGGAGAGACCCTTTACAACAGGGGGAGAGACCCTTTACAACAGGGGGGAGAGACCCTTTACAACAGGGGGGAGAGACCCTTTACAACAGGGGGAGAGACCCTTTACAACAGGGGGGAGAGACCCTTTACAACAGGGGGGAGAGACCCTTTACAACAGGGGGGAGAGACCCTTTACAACAGCGGGGAGAGACCCTTTACAACAGGGGGAGAGACCCTTTACAACAGGGGGAGAGACCCTTTACAACAGGGGGGAGAGAGCCTTTACAACAGGGGGGAGAGAGCCTTTACAACAGGGGGAGAGACCCTTTACAACAGGGGGAGAGACCCTTTACAACAGGGGGGAGAGACCCTTTACAACAGGGGGGAGAGACCCTTTACAACAGGGGGGAGAGACCCTTTACAACAGGGGGGAGAGACCCTTTACAACAGGGGGGAGAGACCCTTTACAACAGGGGGAGAGACCCTTTACAACAGGGGGAGAGACCCTTTACAACAGGGGGGAGAGACCCTTTACAACAGGGGGGAGAGACCCTTTACAACAGGGGGAGAGACCCTTTACAACAGGGGGGAGAGACCCTTTACAACAGGGGGAGAGACCCTTTACAACAGGGGGGAGAGACCCTTTACAACAGGGGGAGAGACCCTTTACAACAGGGGGAGAGACCCTTTACAACAAGGGGAGAGACCCTTTACAACAGGGGGGAGAGACCCTTTACAACAGGGGGAGAGACCCTTTACAACAGGGGGGAGAGACCCTTTACAACAAGGGGAGAGACCCTTTACAACAGGGGGAGAGACCCTTTACAACAGGGGGGAGAGACCCTTTACAACAAGGGGGAGAGACCCTTTACAACAGGGGGGAGAGACCCTTTACAACAAGGGGAGAGACCATTTACAACAGGGGGGAGAGACCCTTTACAACAGGGGGGAGAGACCCTTTACAACAAGGGGAGAGACCCTTTACAACAGAGGGGAGAGACCCTTTACAACAGGGGGGAGAGACCCTTTACAACAGGGGGAGAGACCCTTTACAACAGGGGGAGAGACCCTTTACAACAGGGGGAGAGACCCTTTACAACAGGGGGAGAGACCCTTTACAACAGGGGGAGAGACCCTGTACAATAGGGGGGAGAGACCCTTTACAACAGGGGGGAGAGACCCTTTACAACAGAGGGGAGAGACCCTTTACAACAGGGGGGAGAGACCCTTTACAACAGGGGGGAGAGACCCTTTACAACAGGGGGGAGAGACCCTTTACAACAGGGGGAGAGACCCTTTACAACAGGGGGGAGAGACCCTTTACAACAGGGGGGTGAGACCCTTTACAACAGGGGGGAGAGACCCTTTACAACAGGGGGGAGAGACCCTTTACAACAGGGGGGAGAGACCCTTTACAACAGGGGGAGAGACCCTTTACAACATGGGGGAAATACCCTTTACAACAGGGGGAGAGACCCTTTACAACAGTGGGGAGAGACCCTTTACAACAGGGGGAGAGACCCTTTACAACAGGGGGAGAGACCCTTTACAATGGGAGAGAGACCCTTTACAATGGAGAGACCCTTTACAATGGGAGAGAGACCCTTTACAATGGGGGAGAGACCCTTTACAATGGGGGAGAGACCCTTTACAATGGGGGAGAGACCCTTTACAGTGGGAGAGAGACCCTTTACAGTGGGAGAGAGACCCTTTACAGTGGGGGAGAGACCCTTTACAATGGGGGAGAGACCCTTTCTAGTGGGAGAGAGACCCTTTACAATGGGGGAGAGACCCTTTACAGTGGGAGAGAGACCCTTTACAGTGGGAGAGAGACCCTTTACAATGGGGTTTGGAGCTCTTTACATTAACGGTCAGCCCTTTATAACAATTAGGAAAGTGGCTGGTGCAAAATGGATTTTTTTCGAAATCACCCACCTTTGCTTTGTAATTCCTGGCCAACCAGAGCACAGGTACCTGTGCCCTTTATATAAATGACCCTGCACCCCCGGAATTGTTATAGGGTCAAGGCCAGGTAGACAGAAGCCTCGCCCTGCCTCAGTTCCGAGAGATGAGGAGGGCTCCAGGAATTTCAGGGCCCAGGACTTTGTTTTTTCAACCGACCTCCATTAGGTCTACAGGAGAAAGTATAGAATCTCACAGCACAGGAAGAGACCATTCAGCCCATCGTGACTGTGCCAGCTCTTTGAAAGAGATATCCGATTAATCCCACTCCCTCCTGCTCTTTATCCAAAGCCCTGTCATTATTTTTCCTTTTCAAGTATTTATCCAATTCCCTTTTGAAAATTACTATTGAATCTGCTCCCACCATCCGTTCATAATAGGCTCCTGACAATATCGAAACTCAGTGGAACATGCACAAAGGTAGGTTTGCTGTCGCTCCCCCCAGGGCTAGGATGAAAACACCATATGATGGAAGAATCCATAGGCTGGAGGAAAAGGGGAAACCCAAAGGAACCGTTCATGAACAATGTGGACAATTCAACAGAATGGTCTCTGTTTAAAATATAATGAGATGGTAGCTGGCTTTCAACTGATTGCAGTTGTATTTTAATGATATTGTTATTTCTGCAATGATTCGATATTTAGACTACTGTTGGTGGATCTCTGCTCCCATTTGTTTATTCCTGCTGCCTAGCCAGCATACTGGAGTGTGTGCTATTACTTATCTACTCACATCTCACCGCAAGCAAATAAAGGGAAAGGAATTCTAAGCCGAGATGCAGCGTAGAGTGGTCAGGGAGAATAGACGAGGCAAGGGAAGCATACTGGGCAGTGATAAATAACACACAGCACACAATGCCAGTGTCAGACTCCATAACTGGTGATTAGCAGTCAATCAACCTGCACAGGTTATATCATCACCACTGCAGTGATCGTTCGATGGCTGCGAATATATCCGCTGACTAGCTGAACCATACACATCAGTATCTGATCCCCGGTCCGTGCTGAGTTAGCTGAACTCAGTCGGTAGGGGCAAGAGGAATCTGCCTCAGTGCCCCAGGGTTAGGAATCTGAAAATCAGCGGGTGTTTCCACTGCCGACCACTACCCTGGGAAACACGCTGGAAGTTTGCGGGTCGGTATAGGGTGAGGTCGAGCATCAGGCTCAGCTGTGATGTCCAGTACCGTCAATTAGCCTGTCAAAGCTCACACGTGCGTACTGGCCCGTTAGGTGAGGTACCGGAAGGCAACCAGTGCCCATAGTAGTGTCCCCCCGGAACAAGTCAGTGCCTTCAGGAGAGAAGGGAAGGGAGGGGCGGAAATCATGCCTCCTTATCTGAGGAAGGATGTCCTTGCCATGGAGGGAGTGCAACAAAGGTTTACCAGACTGATTCCTGGGATGGCAGGACTGACGTATGAGGAGAGATTGGGGCGACTAGGCCTATATTCACTAGAGTTTAGAAGAATGAGAGGTGATCTCATCGAAACATATAAAATTCTAACAGGACTAGACAGACTAGATTCAGGGAGGATGTTCCCGTTGGCTGGGGAGTCCAGAACCAGGGGTCACAGTCTCAGGATACGGGGTATGCCATTTAGAACCGAGATGAGGAGAAATTTCTTCACTCAGAGGGTGGTGAACCTGTGGAATTCCCTACCACAGAAGGCAGTGGAGGCCAAGTCATTAGATGTATTCAAGAAGGAGATAGATATATTTCTTAATGCTAAAGGGATCAAGGGATATGGGGAAAAAGCGGGAACAGGGTACTGAGTTAACCATGATCATTTTGAATGGCGGAGCAGGCCCGAAGGGCCGAATGGCCTACTCTTGCTCCTATTTTCTATGTTTCTATGTATAGTATACTGCACGGTCTAAGTGTATCACATTGCAGGTGCAGTATGATACATACTGTATTGTACATTATACTGGATAACTACATAGTGCACAATATGTGATTTTATTATTTTGTAATGAATATCAATTAAGCTACAGTTCAGTTAGTTTAATATTAATCTCCTACAATTTACGGATACAAACTTTAATTTACCTGCTGTTTCTAATGTAATCTTTCTGAATTAAATCGCTTGTTTTGTCTTAATTATGAAATTCAACAACAGCTTGTATTTATAAAACTCCTTAAATGTAGAAACATACCCCAAGGCTCTTTACAGAGGCATGAGGAAAAGGGAAGTCCAGCTAAAGAAGGAGAAATTCGGTGGGATAACCAAAAGCTTGGTCAAAGAGGGGGGTTTTAAGGAGAGGCCTATGGGAGGAGAGGGAGGTGGAGAGGAGGTTTTGTGGAGGGAATTCCAGGAAGTGAGACCAGGGGCTGAAGGTGAACTTCTCTTGTAGACAGCCTAAAAGTGCTGTGACCTGAGATCTCTGGCAGGGAACGATGACCATAGTGTTGTGTTGGTTTGACTGAACCATGTTGAGGGACTATGCCTTATGCTCAGAACTAGTTGCATTTGTCAAAACCTGACTTCCTGTTGTTACCTTTTTTGTCATAGTTTTCTGTCAGCCTGTCAGCCTCAGTGTGTAAGTGTGTTTGTGTGATCGTGTGATTGTGTGTGTGTGTGTGAGTGTGTAGGTGTGAGTGTGTGTGTGTGAGTCTGTGTGTGTTTGAGAGTGTGTTTGAGTGTGTGTATGAGTGTGTGTGTGTATGAGTGTGTATGTGTGCGTATAAGTGTGTATGTGTGAGTGTATGTGTGTGTGAGTGTGTGAGTGTGAGTATGAGTGTGTGTGTGCACATGTGTGTACATGTGTGTGTGAGTGTGATTGTGTGTGTGTGAGTGGGTGTGAGTGTGTGTGAGTGTGAGTGTGTGGGTGTGTATGTGTGTGTGTGAGTATGAGTATGTGTGTGGGAGTGTGTGTGTACTTGTGTGTGTGAGTGTGTGTGTGTGTGAGTGTGTATGTGTGAAAGTTTGTGAGTGTGTGCGTGAGTGTGAGTGTGTAAGTATGAGTGTGTGTGTGCCTGTGTGTGCATGTGTGTGAGTGTGAGTGTGTGAGTGTGAGTGTGTGAGTGTGAATGTGTGAGTGTGATTGTGTCTGTGTGTGATCGTGTGTGTGAGTGTGAGTGTGTGTGTGTGTGTGTGAGTGTGTGTGAGTGTGTGTGCGTGTGTATGAGTGTGTGCGTGTGTATGAGTGTGTGTGTGTGAGTGAAAGTGTGTGAGTGAAAGTGTGTGAGTGTGATTGTGTGAGTGTGTGATCATATGTGAGTGTGAGTGTGTATATGTGTGAATGTGAGTGTGTGAGTGTGACTGTGTGAGTGTGTCTGTGTGTGTGATCGTGTGTGAGTGTGAGTGTGAGTGTGTGTGAGTGTGAGTGTGTCTGTGTGTGATTGTGTGAGCGTGTGTGAGTTTGTATGTGTGTGAGTGTGTATGTGAGTGTGAGTGTGTGCAAGTGTGAGTGTGATTGTATGAGTGTGTGGGTGTGTGTCCGTGTGTAATCGTGTGTGTATGAGTGAGTGTGTATGTGCGTGTGAGTGTGTGTGTGGTCATGTGTGTGTGTGAGTGTGTGAGTGTGAGTGTGTGAGTGTGAGTGTGTGTGTGTGAGTATGAGTGTGTGTGTGCATGTGTGTACGAGTGTGAGTGTGTGTGAAAGTATGCGTGTGTGAGTGTGAGTGTGTGTGCAAGTGTGTGTGTGAGTGTGTGAGTGTGAGTGTGTGTGTGAGTGTGTGAGTGTGAGTGTGTGTATGAGTGTGTGTGAGTATGAGTGTGTGTGTGTGCATGTGTGTACGAGTGTGAGTGTGTGTGCAAGTATGCATGTGTGTGTGTGCATGTGTGTGTGTGTGAGTGTGTGAGTGTGAGTGTGAGTGTGTGAGTGTGTGTGTGTGTGAGTGTGTGTGTGTGAGTGTGAGTGTGTGAGTGTGTGAGCGTGTGTGTGCAAGTATGCATGTGTGTGTGTGTGCATGTGTGTCCATGTGTGTCTGAGTGTGTCCGTGTGTGTCTGAGTGTGTGAGTGTGTGTGTGAGTGTGTGTGTGTGTGAGTGTGTGTGTGTGAGTGTGTGAGTGTGTGTGTGAGTGTGTGAGTGTGTGTGAGTGTGTGTGTGTGTGTGAGTGTGTGTGTGTGAGTGTGAGCGTGTGAGTGTGTGTGTGAGTGTGAGTGTGAGTGTGTGAGTGTGTGTGTGAGTGTGTGAGTGTGAGTGTGAGTGTGTGAGTGTGTATATTCACTGAATATTAGACATTGTTGCAGAATTCAATCCTCAAAGTACCAATAAAAATCCCAGAATCCCAGTTAATAAACCTGAGATTTGACCTATCAGGTCGCTGTAAATCAGTGGTCCGAATGTTATCCCAATACGGTATAAACACCCTTATTGTTCTTGAACAGTGAATCCTCTGACTCATCATGAGTAATGCCACAGGATATCTACCAGTATTATCGTTTCAAATGCTGTGTTGGGCATTTACTTCATGTCCACAAACCTCCTTCTTGTCGATTTTTGGTAATTACTTTTGTAAATTGTTTTGTCAACATTTTTCTACATCATCTGTCACTGTGTTGTTTCAGGCTCTGGCCACTAGGTGGTTCTGTGGAGCAAGTTTCTGAAGTCTCTTCCAACTCGATCGCTATCCTGTATGTAAAAAAACCCTTATATTCATCAACTGACCATGATAACACCACAGGCAATTTATTAATATATATATATATTATACAACTTGCATGTGGCTTGCACACCTGTCACAATTTTGAGTCACATGCTTTATGTCAACATTTAACATTGAAACTGCCCATGTAACCATTTATAATAGAAAAAACACATAGGAATATGTTAACCTTTATAATGGGGGAACCTTATCAATATGTCAACATTTTGCCATCATGGCTTATTGATGAACTAATCGAATCAGTCAAAATGCATTTTGAAAAAATTTCATACTCTTTTTTTTCAGTAACTGAAGTTTCTATTGTCCATAATAATATTTTTTATTACTTGACAGTTTAACAGTTTTTAACTTGAAGGCTTCAAACAGTTTTAAAAGTCTGGGCTTCGACTGGATATTTTTTATTTCACATCAGTTGGTGAGAGCTTCCAATTATATCTGTGTATTCGAACTATGTACAGTTCACAGAATTAATCTGTGCATTAACAGAGGTTGAAAGTTAGGATTTACAAATTTCTTTTTTCACCAAAAGATTTTGAAAGAAATTTGAGAATGAATTCCCAAAGCTTAATTTCAGGCAAGTGATGATATTTATTAACAAATGTTGTTTACTATCATGAAATGCTGAGACAAATAACACCAGCTACCAGCAGCATCAGTAACCAGCAACACTAGTGACCAGCAGCACCAGTGACCAGCAGCATCAGTAACGAGCAGCACCAGTGACCAGCAGTACCTGTGACCATCAGTACCTGTGACCAGCAGTACCAGTGACCAGCAGTACCTGTGACCAGCAGTACCAGTGACCAGCAGTACCTGTGACCATCAGTACCTGTGACCAGCAGTACCAGTGACCATCAGTACCTGTGACCATCAGTACCTGTGACCATCAATACCAGTGACCAGCAACACCAGTGACCATCAGTACCAGTGACCAGCAGTACCAGTGACCATCAGTACCTGTGACCATCAGTACCAGTGACCAGCAACACCAGTGACCAGCAGTACCAGTGACCAGCAGTACCTGTGACCAGCAGTACCAGTGACCATCAGTACCTGTGACCATCAGTACCAGTGACCAGCAGTACCAGTGACCATCAGTACCAGTGACCAGCAGTACCAGTGACCAGCAGTACCTGTGACCAGCAGTACCAGTGACGATCAGTACCGAGTGACCATCAGTACCGAGTGACCAGCAGTACCAGTGACCATCAGTACCAGTGACCATCAGTACCTGTGACCAGCAGTACCAGTGACCATCAGTACCAGTGACCAGCAGTACCAGTGACCATCAGTACCAGTGACCAGCAGTACCAGTGACCATCAGTACCAGTGACCAGCAGTACCTGTGACCAGCAGTACCAGTGACCAGCAGTACCAGTGACCATCAGTACGAGTGACCATCAGTACCAGTGACCATCAGTACCAGTGACCATCAGTACCTGTGACCAGCAGTACCAGTGACCATCAGTACCAGTGACCAGCAGTACCTGTGACCAGCAGTACCAGTGACCATCAGTACCTGTGACCATCAGTACCTGTGACCATCAGTACCAGTGACCAGCAGTACCAGTGACCAGCAGTACCTGTGACCAGCAGTACCAGTGACCAGCAGTACCTGTGACCATCAGTACCGAGTGACCATCAGTACCGAGTGACCAGCAGTACCAGTGACCAGCAGTACCAGTGACCAGCAACACCAGTGACCATCAGTACCAGTGACCAGCAACACCAGTGACCAGCAGTACCAGTGACCAGCAGCACCGAGTGACCATCAGTACCAGTGACCAGCAGTACCAGTGACCAGCAACACCAGTGACCAGCAGTACCAGTGACCAGCAGCACCGAGTGACCATCAGTACCAGTGACCAGCAGTACCAGTGACCAGCAGTACCTGTGACCAGCAGTACCAGTGACCAGCAGTACCAGTGACCATCAGTACCAGTGACCAGCAGTACCTGTGACCATCAGTACCAGTGACCAGCAACACCAGTGACCAGCAGTACCAGTGACCAGCAGTACCTGTGACCATCAGTACCAGTGACCAGCAGTACCAGTGACCATCAGTACCAGTGACCAGCAACACCAGTGACCATCAGTACCAGTGACCATCAATACCCAGTGACCATCAGTACCAGTGACCATCAGTACCTGTGACCAGCAGTACCAGTGACCAGCAGCACCGAGTGACCAGCAGTACCAGTGACCAGCAGCACCGAGTGACCATCAGTACCAGTGACCATCAGTACCAGTGACCAGCAGTACCGAGTGACCAGAACGCATGAGGTGCTGGTTTCTTTACTAATGGTTAGAAAAGGAAACAAAGAGGTTGCTTATCGAGAATGCATCACTTTTCTTAGTCACTCACCTCTTTATTGTGGCTGTGTATATTCAGTTAAAAATAATCTCTCCTGAACGTTTTTGAGGCTTTGGAATTTTTTTTATACTTGGTAAAGATGAATTTTTGAGTTTTAGGGGGTAGTTTTTGCTTGTTTATGGAAATTTATCTTTATTAAAGACTATAAATTGGCCAACTCACTAATAATGTACTAAAGGTGATACTTTCAGCTTCTGTGCTCCTGGTGCACAGCACTCTTTAAAGAAAGATGGACATTTCTATTACTGAAGACAGCAGAGTTGTACACCACCAACTTCTGAATATTTTAACATTTTATCAGGAATATAATTACACTTTCCTTCTGACTTAAACATTAAACAGAAAAATTAATTTGCAGGGCTATGGGGAAAGAGCAGAGGAGTGGGACTAATTGATAGCTCTTTCAAAGAATGGCCTCCTTCTGTGCTGTAAAACTCTTTGATTCTATGAACAGCAAACAGGCAAAGATAGGACTTTAGCTTGGCCGGATCATGCCCTTGAAATATGGAGGAACTGGTAATTTTGGGTTTGGGTTGACATCCATCTCCAGAATAAGTCAGCACAGAGTTCATGTGGGTGTAAGGCAGCCGGGGTAAGGCAGTTCATGGAGTAAAGTGATTGCATTAAAAAAAAAGGATAATTTCAGGAGTTTTGTGGTCTGACTACTGACTGCCCTGACATTCTGGAGTCCTGGTGTTTTGCAAAGGCACAAGAAAACATTTCGAGAAAGGAAGAAAATCATTTGGGATTTATGTTGAGAGAAGTTCAATGACTTTGTTCCCAATTAAGTCCAGAATGAATTATCTTGTTGAAGTCTCTTGGTGAGGAAGTGCCTACATCTGATTGAAGCCTCTGTGTCATCTTCACGTACTGTGTTGCTCTGAAACCTGTTAAATGTTGCCAGTAAATTAAGTGGAAGCTCAGCCTTAACACGGCTGAGCTGTTTGAATTGTTCGGCCTTAGATTGTGTGACAATTTACACTTAAGAGCAGTGTCTACGGTTTGTGCTGCATGAACGGATCACAAAACTCAAATTCTAAACCAGCAAGAGGGATCTGCCCAAGCACAAACGAAAAACCACCTACACAATGTGAGGAAGATTTCATTTAACCTTCAAACACTCAACAGAGATCTTATAGATGACAGCATCCAGCAACAGCTTGGCTAACGGATCAGCTAGTTCTGGTGCACAGATCTTCAGCACTACAGCCAGGGTGTTGTCAGGGCCCATAGTGTTCACTGCATCCCATATACTCAATTGCTTCTTAACATCAGCCGTGGCTCGGTGTTGTCACTCTTGCACCTGAGTCAGAAGGTCTTGGGTTCAGAGACTTGAGGACAAAAATCTAGCCTGACACTCCAGTGCATACCGAGGGAGTGCTGCACCGTTGGAGGTGCCCTCTTTCGGGTGAGACATTAAACCGAGGTCCCATCTGTCCTCTCAGGTGAATGTAAAAGATCCCATGGCACTATTTCAAAGAAGAGCTGGGGAGCCCAGTGCCCTGCCCAATATTTATCCTTCAACCAACATCACTGAAACAGATTATCTGGTCATTTATCTCATTGCTGTTTGTGGGACCTTGCTGTGTTAAATTGGCTTCTGCGTTTCCCACATTAAAACAATAACGATACTTCAAAAGTACTTAATTGCCTGTAAAGCGCTTTGGGACGTCCTAAGGTCGTAAAAGGCGTTATATAAATGCAAGCTTTCTCTTAGCTTCTTAACGTCATGTGAAGTGAACTGAAATGGCTGGACGGTGGCATCTACAGTGGTGAGGAGCTCGGGAGCAGGCGATTGGGATGATCCACTTGGTAGTTTTGGTGGAAGGTTCCTGCAAACATTGCTGCCGCTCGTGTGCTGGACTCCACCATGGCGTTGCTGATGGAACCTCCTCCTCCCATTAATAGCCTGATTACTCATCACCAATCTTGACTGGATGTGGTAGGGCTACAGAGATTTGCTCTGATCTATTGGCTGTGGGACTGCTTTGCTGATTGGGGTGTTTAGTATGCACCTTACCCCCTGTTGCAGTTTCACT
The DNA here is from genome assembly GCF_035084215.1 of Heptranchias perlo. Taxonomy (NCBI): domain Eukaryota; kingdom Metazoa; phylum Chordata; class Chondrichthyes; order Hexanchiformes; family Hexanchidae; genus Heptranchias; species Heptranchias perlo. The sequence goes on along the minus strand of NC_090336.1, from coordinate 8,623,087 downwards.
AGGTTGGTGTCTTATTCTAAGTTTGAGAACTTGAGTTCAGTTAAAAAACTCTGGAAATAGATAAGCTAACATAAAGTCTATTCGTTATATTGTTCTGATCAACTCTATCACCCCTCCCCCACCCCACAACACACTTTTCCGAGGAAGAGAATACAGCCTTAGTTGCTCTGGCCTTTCTTCATAGCTCGGATCTGGTACCATCCTGGTAAATTAGCATTGGACTTTCTCCATGGCTATTATATCCATCCTATAGTGAGGAGCCCAAATTCTATTCCAGATATTGACAATGATCATTTTGTGCCGTTATCAGGACCACTTTGCTTAGGTATCCAATTACTTCACATAAACCCTCAAATCCAATTTGCCTTCTTATTGTGTTTTTAAACTGTCCACTTGCTTTAAGGATTCATGGATCTCTTTGCATATTAACTGCATTAAGAAGGAAAGAATTTGCTTTTATATAACTATTTTCATGGCCACACAATGTCCCAAAGCACTTTACAGCCAATTAAGTACTTTTGAAGTATAGTCACTGTTTTAATGTAGGGAAACGCAACAGCCAATTTGTACATAGTAAGGTCCCTCAAACAGTAATGAGATAAATAACCAGATAATAGCACTGTCAATAGGACTTTAAACTAAACAGACGGGGGGAGGGAGCTGGTGAAAATAAGTTAAGTCTAAAGATAAAAGAAATAGGAGATGAGAGTAAAGGTCAGACCAAGTTAAGGAATAAGGGTAACATGATGCTCAGGGAACAAATACAGTTATAGAACATAAGTACAATGGGCCGGAAATTGCTGTGAGCAGCAAAAGGACGTCGCCCACCGTTCGTAAGCAACTAACTCACCCACAAACTTTTCGTGGGCTTCTGGGTTTCAACGTGCTTTAGTTGAGAGCTGCAAGAAGTGCAGCCTACTTTCCCGGGCTTCTCTGAGCTGTGAGAGTGAGGAAAGGATGGCTCTGTCCTCTCAACCAATCAGATTGAAGCAAACCACGCTGTGAGAACCAGGAAGTGAATCGCATTCATAAACCACGCAAACTAAGAACCAGGAAGTGTCAGATAAGATTAGTAAATATACTATAAAATCAGATAGAGAATGTGAAATAAAGAGAGGGTAAGATTAAAAGACTAAGATAAAAGAGACAGAAAGACAAAGTAAAAAAAATAAAAATTTTAAATTTTTTAATTATAATTTTTTTTTTAAATGTCCAAATACTATTAAAATCGGGTGTAATGAGACTCCACATTTTAAAAGTTAATTTTCAGTGCTAGAGATGTTATTTGGCAGTCATGAATACTTAACCACACTGTTAGTTTAGACCTGATATAACTCAACGTACCTTTATTCTGACGAGGTTAGTTAGTTTCCAGTTGGGGAGGAGAGTAACTACCAGTTCCATGTTCTATAAGTTGCCCTGTTTCAGTTATCCCCTATTACACCTGGTTCCTCACTACGAATTACTGCCTCCAGTTCCCCCGTTTTGTTTCGGATGCTGTGCACATTGCTGTACAGACAATTTAATTCGTTTTTAACAATTGTTTCCCTCGCTTTATTTTTAACAGTCATTTTGGCCCACAAATTGCTCATGAAATAATGATGAGGCCAACAGGGCACTGGCCCATTAATTCCAGCCTGCGATATCTCCTTAATGCAAAGCTGTCAGATCAGATGGGAATCAGAAAGAACAAGTTCCGGATTTCCACGTTTGACTGTGCATGCATGCTCGCCAAAACCTGCTCTTCCATTTGTCCTGAAAATCGGTGAGCCCTGTTAACCCCGTCTGTATTTCTTGAGGAATTTGCGGGCCAAAGTGATGTTAAAAATAAAGTGAGGGAAACAATTATTAAAAATTAAATTAAGAATTAAATTGCCTGTACAGTAATGTGCACAGCATCCGAAACAAAACGGGGGAACTGGAGGCAATAATTCATAGTGAGGAGCCAGATGTAGTAGGGATAACTGAAACAGGGCTACTTATAGAGCAGGATTGGCAGTTAAATATTGAAGAACAGAACCATTTAGAAAGGATAGGGAAGGAAGAAGGGGGTTGGAGTAGCTGTACTAATTAGAGACAATATAATGGCAATAGAAAAAAGGAGCAAAAGTAATATTAAGATAGAAACAGAATCCATATGGATTGGGACAAAGCATAAGAAGGGATTGATCACGTTAATAGGTATATTCTACAGACCACCTAATAATGGAAGGGAAGTGGAGGAAAAAAATTGTAGGCAAATCTATGAAATGAGTAAAAAACATTGAATAATAATCATGGGAGATTTCAACTACCCCCAAATAAACTGGCAAGAAGAGGTTGGGAAAGGGGAAAGGGGAATGGAGTTTTTACAGTGTGTACAGGACTCCTTTCTTACCCTGTATGTGAGAAGCCCAACAAGAGGGGAATCACTGCTGGATCTAGTAATGGGAAATGAACCGGAGCAGATAAGAAAAGTAAGCGTAGAGGAACATCTAGGCAATAGTGACCAGAACATAATAAGGTCTAGAATAACGATTGAGAAAGACATAAGTAAGACAAAGACCAAAGTAATAGATTGGAAAGAAGCTAATTTTGAGGGAATGAGAATGGATCTGGAAAAATATGTTGACAGACAAAGAGATAGACCAGCGGAGGGAAATATTTAATATGGTGATCAAAAAAGTTCAGGAGAAATATATTCCTCTAAAAGGCAAGAAAAAACTAGCCAATAATGAAACACCATGGTTAAATAAGGAGATAAGGGTAAAATTGAAACTAAAGAGAAAAGCATACTCTCAGTATATAAATAATAAAGGAGAGGATGACAAAAGGGAATACAAAGAGGTTAGGAAAGAAGAAAAAAAAATTAGGAAAGCAAAGAGGAACCACGAGATTAAATTATCAATTATTAAAGGAATATAAAAAGAAATAGTAATGTATTCTTCAGGCACATAAGTAATAAAAGAATAATCAGGATAGGGATAGGGCCACTAAGGGATGCATAAGATAAACTCACAGGTAATGACAGAGAAATGGCAGAATGATTTATTAGTTACTTTGCCTCAGTATTTACCAGGGAGACTAACAAGGTAGGCATGACATTAGAAGAAGAGATCAAAAAAGATATAAAGACATTTAAAATAGAAAGGGGGGAGATAATTGATAAACTAATCAAATTTAGAGAGGATTAAACCCCTGGTCTGAATGGATTGCATCCACGCATATTAAAAGAAGTTAGGGAGGAGATAGCAGAGACACTCTTCCATATATATAAAAATTCATTAGAAAAGGGAATAGTGCCAAAGGACTGGCAGACAGTTAATATTATTTCTATATTTAAAGAGGGAGATAGAACAAGTCCAGGGAACTATTGACCAGTTAGCTTAACGTTGGTGGTGGGAAAGATAATGGAATCTTTACTCAAAGATGTAATAGAAAAACATCTAGAAAATGAAAATATAATAAAGAATAGTCAGCATGGATTTCAGAAGGGAAAATTATGCTTAACCAACCTTATTGAATTCTTTGAAGAAGTAACAGAAAGAGTAGACAAGGGTAATGTAGTAGATGTAATATATTTAGATTTTCAAAAGGCCTTCGATAAGGTGCCGCATTGTAGACTCGTGACTAAGGTCAGAGCATGTGGAGTCAGGGGACAAGTAGCAGAATGGATAGCAAGCTGGCTACAAAACAGAAAACAGAGAGTAGGGTTAAGGGTAGCTACTCAGACTGGCAAAAGGTGGGAAGTGGTGTTCCACAGGGATCGGTGCTGGGACCACTGTTGTTCACAATTTACATTAATGAGTTGGACTTGGGAATCAGAAGTACAATTTCAAAATTTGCGAACAACACCAAATTGGGAGGTGCAGTCAATACAAAGGAAAAATGCATCAAAATGCAAGAAAACATTAATAAACTTGCACAATGGCCATGTAATTGGCAAATGAATTTCACTATAGATAGGTGTGAGGTGGTGCATTTTGGTAGGAAGAATAAGAGTCCAAATGGGATAGAGGAGCAAAGGGATCTCAGGATACAGATACACAAATCACTAAAAGTAGTGATGAAGGTTAATAAGGCCATAAAAAGGCAGATCAAGCACTGGGGTTCATTTCTAATGGGAGAGAATTGAAAAGTAGAGAAGTTATGTTAAACTTGTATAGAACGTTGGGTAGACCACACTTGAAGTATTGTGAACAGTTCCGGTCTCCATATTATAAAAAGGATATAGAGGCATTGGAGAAGGTGCAAAAAAGATTCACAATGATGACACCAAAACTGAGAGGATATACTTAACTAGAAAGGCTGAACAAATTTGGGCTTGTTTCTTTAGAAAAGAGAAGGCTGAGAGGTGACCTGACAGAGGTCTTTAAGATAATGAAAGGGTTTGATAGGGTAGACGTAGAGAAAATGTTTCCACTTGTGGAGAGTCCCAAACTTGAGGTCATAAATATAAGGTAGTCACTAATAAATCCAATAGGGAATTCAGGAAAAACTTCTTTCCCCAAAAAGTGGTAAGAATGTGGAGCATGCTACCACAAGGAGTAGTTGAGGCAAATAGCATTGATGCATTAAGGGGAAGCTAGATAAGCACATAAGGGAGAAAGGAATAGAAGGGTATGGTGATAGGGTTAGATGAAGTGGGGTGGGAGGAGGCTCGTGTGGAGCATAAACACCGGCATAGACCAGTTGGGCTGAATGGCCTGTTTCTGTGCTGTAGACTTGATGTAACCCAATGTCAATTGATATAATTTGTTTTTGGTGGTGCTGGTTGAGGGATAAATATTGGCCAGGACAATGGGAAGAACTCCCTTGCTCTTCTTTGAGATCTTTTACATCCACCTGAAAGGGTAGATGGACCTTGGTTTAAGGTCTCGCCCAAAAGACGGTAAGTACAATGTTTTTCCAGTACTGCACTGAAGTGTCAGCCAAGGTTATGTACTCGAGTCTCTGGAGTGGGACTTGAACCCACAACCTTCTGACTCAGAAGAATGCTACCACTGAGCCCCAGCTGGTACCTTTTAACTTCTAAAGTATATTTCCATTTTTTTAATTCTTCTCCCCTCCCCATCTTTCTGCATTTTAAAGCTTATCTGCCACTTATCTGCCCATTCTCTCACCCTATTTACATCCCCCTTTAGCCGTCTGCCTTCTTTCTGGCAATTTGCCACTCCTCCCAGTTTGGTATCATCAAACGTTAACATCCCATCCTTTATGCCAAAGTCCAGATGGTTTATATGGAGAACCCACTGCTGTGACCTGCGCTGTTAAAGTCATGTCCTTGCATGTGACAGCAGAGCAGACAACACTGAGCTTTTAGACCATGTGCGGGAAGGCATTTCTTTGATAAGGTTTTGGTGCAAGAGGAAGTTGACAGGATCAAAGCATTTCATTGTAAAATTATGCACACTCTGCTTTTCAAACTAGGCATTAAGCTCCTGTGTATAATTACAACTTCTGTCAGGTAGTATACAAAAAGCATCAAAACACGGAGGTGGTGATGACAAGTCCATCACTCCAGGAAATCTGATTAAAAACCAAGAGAGTTCTGAAGCCAGACCATAAAAGAAAGAATACAGTTAACAGGCTGCAGATAAAGAGGCAGATAAAGACCACTCACAACTATAATATAGAGTAACAGCAAACATTAAAGGAGAAGGAATTCCAGGGACAAGGAGGGGCAGTCCGGTTAACACAGACAATACATATGAAAATCAGGACAAAGGGAGGGGGTAGACAGTGAGACCACTTTCCCACAAATGTCGTAGCCCACTCTCCCTTGGCGGGGGGGCGGGGTACGGGTTGCAAAGCAGAAGCCACAGATGAACGTGACATGAGGCAAATCACAGAGCCCAGAGTTAAGTATCCATGGCAACCTCCCCCTCCCAACTGCTGAAGAAAGATCCACATAGGCAACTGAACTCAAAAGTAACAATGTCTTTCTGACGGCCTCTTTCTAAAGTGGAATTGTACCATGCTGAGTTGAGTACAACGTGTTATTTAGACAATTATAAATGAGACAACACCCTAGGGTCTGATTTGGGCAAAAGCGAAACCAAATGCCTTGTGATAAAGTCCTGGATAAATGCTCAGCTCTGTCTGCAGCAGCCAGATAGTGAGCTGAATCACCGAATGGCGATAAACTTATTTTCTACAAGAAGGTTCAAACACAGCTTTTATGCTTAAGGAACTAAAATTATGCTAATCAATGTCCAAGAGTTTAACCTACAGTTTTTAATTTCTCTCCAGGGACAATTACTTTTACTTGATTTCAGTAATAATTAAAGTCTCTGTCCTTTATCTGTGAGTTTGATCGTTTAAATTTTTTTATACAATTTATAAAATATTTGGATATTATAGCTGTATATTACACATATGATGTATACTGCTCCATACTACTAGTATATTTAAGATGCTGTATTGCTCCATATGTATAATACACGCACAGTACTACACATACTAGGTACTGTGCGTGCCCTATGTCTACAAGTTTCTGCAAGTATAAGGTCCTGGATGCCTAATACATAGAATCATAAACTCTTACAGCACAGAAGAAGGCCATTTGGCCCATCTTGGCTGTGCTGACAAGAGCTATTCAATTTAGTCCTACTCCATGCTTTTTCACCATAGTCCTGCAATTTTTTCCTTTTCAAGTATATATCCTTTTGAAAGTTACTGTTGAATCAACAGTAATCTGTTGCGTAAAAAAAAATCCTCTTTCCCCCCCCCCCCCCCGGTTCTTTTGTGTATGTTCTATACGTATAATACACAACAAATGTTGTACATACATTAGATAATATATCCTTCTCTCCTTTCCTGAACACGTCGACTCCTTGCTGTTATATGGGATTTCACTGGCAGCAGTCACCACCCAGAACCTTGCTCAAACGGCTATTCATCATTTATGAGCTTTGACAATGAGTGTCAGAAGGCCATTCATTCACTGAGGCAGTGCCCCCAAGCCAATGCACACAAATAAGAATTTCTAGCTGAGGTCACTGGATTTTTAAAAATTCATTCATGGGATGTGGGCATCACTGGCAAGGCCGGCATTTATTGCCCATCCCTAATTGCCCTTGAGAAGGTGGTGGTGAGCCGCCTTCTTGAACCGCTGCAGTCCGTGTGGTGACGGTTCTCCCACAGTGCTGTTAGGAAGGGAGTTCCAGGATTTTGACCCAGCGATGATGAAGGAACGGCGATATATTTCCAAGTCGGGGTGGTGTGTGACTTGGAGGGGAACGTGCAGGTGGTGTTGTTCCCATGTGCCTGCTGCCCTTGTCCTTCTCGGTGGTAGAGGTCGCGGGTTAGGGAGGTGCTGTCGAAGAAGCCTTGGCGAGTTGCTGCAGTGCATCCCATGGATGGTACACACTGCAGCCACGGTGTGCCGGTGGTGGAGGGAGTGAATGTTTAAGGTGGTGGATGGGATGCCAATCAAGTGGGTTGCTTTGTCCTGGATGGTGTTGAGCTTCTTGAGTGTTGTTGGAGCTGCACTCATCCAGGCAAGTGGAGAGTATTCCATCACACTCCTGACTTGTGCCTTGTGGATGGTGGAAAGGCTTTGGGGAGTCAGGAGGTGAGTCACTCGCCGCAGAATACCCAGCCTCTGACCTGCTCTCGTAGCCACAGTATTTATGTGGCTGGTCCAGTTAAGTTTCTGGTCAACGGTGACCCTCAGGATGTTGATGGTGGCGGATTCGGTGATGGTAATGCCATTGAATGTCAAGGGGAGGTGGTTAGACTCTCTCTTGTTGGAGATCGTCATTGCCTGGCACTTGTCTGGCACGCATGTTACTTGCCACTTATCAGCCCAAGCCTGGATGTTGTCCAGGTCTTGCTGCATGCAGGCACGGACTGCTTCATTATCTGAGGAGTTGCGAATGGAACTGAACACTGTGTAATCATCAGTGAACATCCCCATTTCTGACTTTACGATGGAGGGAAGGTCATTGATGAAGCAGCTGAAGATGGTTAGGCCTAGGACACTGCCCTGAGGAACTCCTGCAGCAATGTCCTGGGGCCGAGATGATTGGCCTCCAACAACCACTACCATCTTCCTTTGTGCTAGGTATGACTCCAGCCACTGGAGAGTTTTCTCCCTGATTCCCATTGACTTCAATTTTACTAGGGCTCCTTGGTGCCACACCTGGTCAAATGCTGCCTTGATATCAAGGGCAGTCACTCTCACCTCACCTCTGGAATTCAGCTCTTTTGTCCATATTTAGATCAAAGCTGTAATGAGGTCAGGAGCCGAGTGGTCCTGGCGGAACCCAAACTGAGCATCGGTGAGCAGGTTATTGGTGAGTAAGTGCCGCTTGATAGCACTGTCGACAACACCTTCCATCACTTTGCTGATGATTGAGAGTAGACTGATGGGGCGGTAATTGGCTGGATTGGATTTGTCCTGCTTTATGTGGACAGGACATACCTGGGCAATTTTCCACATTGTCGGGTGGATGCCAGTGTTGTAGCTGTACTGGAACAGCTTGGCTAGAGGTGCAGCTAGTTCTGGAGCACAAGACTTCAGCACTACAGCCGGGATGTTGTCGGGGCCCATAGTCTTTGCTGTATCCAGTGCACTCAGCCGTTTCTTGATATCATGTGGAGTGAATCGAATTGGCCGAAGACTGGCTTCTGTGATGGTGGGGATATCGGGAGGAGGCCGCGTTGGATCATCCACTCGACACTTCTGGCTGAAGATGGTTGCAAACGCTTCAGCCTTGTCTTTTGCACTCACGTGCTGGGCTCTGCCATCATTGAGGATGGGAATGTTTACAGAGCCTCCTCCTCCTGTTAGTTGTTTAATTGTTCACCACCATTCACGACTGGATGTGGCAGGACTGCAGAGCTTTGATCTAATGGTGAATAGGATCAGAAATCTTGTCTGTCGCAAATTGAAGACCCCACCCTACTGCTGTCCCACCTAACTCAGTACAGATTTGGGACTTCCTTGAGAGTACATAGAATTGGAGGCAACCTAATGGCTTGGATAGGGAATTGGTTAGAAGGTAGGATACAGGGACAATTGTACTCAAATTGGCAGGATGTGACTAGTGGTGTTCCTCAGGGATCTGTGCTGGGGCTGCAGCTTTTCACTATATTTATAAATGACTTGGAAGAAGGATTAGAGAGCCGAATATCTAAGTTTACTGATGACACTAAGTTAGGTGGCACGGTAAATAGTGCAGATGGGAGCAGACAGTTGCAAAAGGGGCATCGATAGATTAAGTGAGTGTGCAAAACTGTAGCAGATGGAGTTCAGTGTGAGAAAGTGTGAGGTCATCACTTTGGACCTAAGAAAGATCAAAGAATTTTCCAAATGACGAGAAGTTAGGAACTGTGGATGAGCAGAGAGATTTAGGGTACAAAAAATAATTACAAAAAATAATTTAAAAGGTTACTGGAATGTTGGCCTTTATCTCAAGGGGGCTGGAATACAAAGGGGTAGATGTTAAGTCACAGTTGTAAAGAGCTGTGGTTTGACACCATTTGAAGTATTGCGTTCAGTTCTGGGCTCCACACCTCAGGAAGGATATATTGGCCTTGGAGGGGGTGCAGTGCCGATTCACCAGAATGATACCGGGGTTAAAAGGGTTAAATTATGAGGACAGGTTGCATAGACTAAGTTTTTATTGCCTTGAGTATAGAAGATTAAGGGGTGATCTAATTAAGGTGTTTAAGATGGTTAAAGAATTTGTTAGGGTAGATAATTAGAAATTATTTCCTCTGGTGGGAGAGTCCAAACAAGGGGGCATAACCTTAAAATTAGAGCTAGGCCATTCAGCGGTGATGTCAGAAAGCACTTCTTCACACAAAGGGTAGTGGAAATTGGGAACTCTCTCCCCAAAAAAGCTGTTGAGACTGTGGGTCAATTGAAAATTTCAAGACTGAGATCGATAGATTTTTGTTAGGCAAGTGTATTAAGGGATATGGAACCACAGTGGGTAAATGGAGTTAAGATACAGATCAACCATGATCTAATTGAATGGCAGAACAAGCTCGAGGGGCTCAATTGCCTACTTCTAATCCCATGTTCCTGTGGCAATCCAGGAGATCAATATAGCTGTCGACCAGACATTAGGAGGCTATTGTCTGTACTGGCAATAGTTACTGCCCGAGTGTTGAATTTAGCAATTCAAGGCAGAAGGGTCGAGAACTAGAGGACACAGATTTAAGGTGGTTGGCTGAAGAACTAAAGGCGACATGAGGAGAAACTTTTTCATGCAGCGAGTGGTTATGATCTGGAATGCGCTGCCTGAAAGGGTGGTGGAAGCAGATTCAATCGTGGCTTTCAAAAAGGGAATTGGATAAACACTTGAAGGGAAAAAATTTACAGAGCTAGGGAAAGAGCGGGAGAATGGAACTAACTGGATTGCTCTTACAAAGAGCCGGCATGGGCTCTGTAGGGATAAAATTTGGATTAAGGGATATAAAGGGGTGGGCCCCAATTCACTGGTATAAAACGGTCTGAAAGGTACCATTCAGTCTTGTTGGGCTGGAAACAAAACACAAAGCACCATGGGATACTTGACTATGTTAGGCCTTTTCAAACTAACAGAGATAGGTTTAGCTGACCAAGGACATTCCAAGCTTTACTTAAGGAATGTTTAGAAGGGGTCTGTTCCTGAGAAGAGATAAGAGTACAAAGGCGTATTGATGAAACATCTGCTGATGGTCTGGGAAAGGAGTCAGTTGGCTGCATAATTCAATAGAGCTTTGTAGTCAAGCAGGCCATGTTCCTGCTGAAGATACCTCCCTATAGTTATAACAAGGGTAAGAGATAGCTCAAGAATGCGAAGTTAGAGTGAAGCCTCTGCAGCCCATAAGCTTCTCACAGGGGGTACTCGAGTTCAAAGGGCAGGCCTAGTAGCTGATTGATTAACCCTATAAACCAATGATGTATCAATATTACCATGTATACACCCCCATTAGTAATTAGTGGGTGTTGTCTAATAAACTGTATAAACTAAATTGTATTGCCACTTTTCCTTTGAGAACGAGGTCTCCAGCTGGGTGGCTGAGATTGTTCTCCCGTGTGCACTCGTAATAAACTATTGATCTGGGTAACACCTGAGTCTGTTAGTTCTGTTTTACCTTCCAGATTTTCCTCACTTACAGGATCGATGGGCCAAATGGCCTCCTTCTGCGCTGTAATCATTCTATGATTCTATGATTCTATAGTACCGGGGATGAGGGACTTCAGTTGTATGGAGAGACTGGAGAAGCTGGGGTTGTTCTCCTTAGAACAGAGAAGGTTTAGTGGAGATTTGATACAGGTGTTCAAAATCATGAACAGTTTTGATTGAGTAAACAAGGAGAAACTGTTTCCAGTGGCAGAAGGGTCGGTAACCAGAGGACCCAGATTTAAATTGATCAGCAAAAGAACCAGAGGCGACATGAGGAATCATTTTTTAGGCAGTGAGTTGTAATGATCTGGAATGCACTGCCTGAAAGGGTGGTGGAAGCAGATTCAATAGTAACTTTCAAAAGGGAATTGGATAAATACTTGAAGGGAAAAAATTTTCAGGGCTATGGGGAAGAGCAGGGGAGTGGGACTAATTGGACAGCTCTTTCAAAGAGCTGGTACAGGTATGATGGGCTCCTCCTATGCTTCACCTCCTATTGTATTATGATATGAATTCCCCCCCACCCCCTGTTCATTTGGTTCCAGTGGGTGCACTGTCAGCAGAACGATCAGGGCCACAGAGGGGTCATGGGAGGCAAATCATGGCAGAAATTGAGGTGGCCAGTTCTGGTGCGGAGTTTTAGCTGGGGTGTCCTGCTTCACTCCACTTGCCAGACCACCACCCAGAAGTGGGCGGTTTTCATAAGGAAAGTCCAGGCCTTTATGCCAGAGGAAGTTTTGAGCAACCAAAGGTATTAAGGGATATGGGCCAAAGGCAGGTATTTGGAGTTAGATCACAGATCAGCCATGATCTTATCAAATGGCGGAGCAGGCACGAGGGGCTGAATGGCCTACTCCTGTTCCTATGTTCCAATGTCTGCTGCTCAGACCACACCTTGACTCCCTTGTGCAGTGCTGGTCACTGAGGCACAAGGGAACTACTGATTTGCTGTGGCCAGTGCAGAGAAAAGCCACAAGGAAGATCGGTAATATAGGAGAAATCAACATAGATTCAAATGTAGGAATGATATCGAGAAACCATTCTTCACACAAAATGGGATCAAAACTTGATCCAAGGCGAGCAAAATGGCCTTGCTCATCCGTAGTTATCTTGTGATCTCTTTTTCTTGAATGAAGAAGAGAAGGTGCAATGGAAGGAGGATGAGAAGCATTCATAGATACACATAACCCAACTGGCAGTGAAGCTGGAGAAATGACGAGGAGGCACTGTGCAGAATGTGTTGCCTGCAATTCCCAACAGTTATCGCCTGTGTTCCAAAAGACACTGTGTGTTTTCTGCAGCTGTGGAGTAGAAGGCAATGCTGCTGTCTGTTGGCCCCATACCCGAGCTCCATGTTTGAACCTTTCTGATCAGGTTTCGGCCCTGATCAAAGTCAATAGTGACACCCTCTGTGACTGTGATGTGGTGCACTATCACTCCTCATCTTTATTTCAGTAGTTTTTAAACACAGTTAAACACATCATCCTTCTCCAATGCCTCTCCTCCATTGTCCAGCTCAATGGGAACGCCTTTGCTTTGTTCACTATTACCGATCCAGTCATAGCCAGAGAATCTCTGCAATGGCTTCTCTTCCCACCTTCACACCGTTACCTCTGGAGTCTCCCAAGGATCTATCCATGGCCTCATCCTAGTTCTCATCGACATGCTGCCCCTCAGCGACATCATCCGAAGACATGACGTTGGGTTCCACATGTATACTGATGACAGCCAGCTCTACCTCACCACCACCACCTCTCTCGACACCTCCACTGCCTCTGTGTTATCAGAGTGCTGGTCCAACATCCAGTCTTGGATGAACTACAAATTCTTCCAATTAAACATTGGGAAGACCAAAAACATTGTCTTCGGTCCCCACCACAAACTACATTCCCTCGCTACTGATTCCACCCCCCTCCTTGGCCACTGTCATAGGCTGAAACAAACTGAACGCAACCTCGGCATCCTAATTGACCCTGAGCTGAGATTCCAGCCCCATATCTTCTCCATTGCAAAGACCACCTACTTCCACCTCCACAATATTGCCTATCTCAGTCCCTACCTCAGCCCATCTGCTGCTGAAAGCCTCATCCATGCCTCTGAACTTGGTAGTGTCAGCACTGGGCATTTTCTGAACTCGATAGTGTCAGTGCTGTGCATTCTCTGATCTCAGTAGTGTTAGCACTGTGCGTTCTCTGAAGTCGGTAGGGTTAGCGCTGTCTGTTCTCTGAATTCAATAGTGTTAGCACAGTGCCTTGTCTGAATTCTCTGTGGCCTGCCTGACAATGATTGGATCAAATCAGCAGACTGGATCAAATTACATATTCCATACAAAGGGTTGGTGTGTATTGTCCTCCCACTTTCTAATGGTAACAATAACAAATTTGCTTATTTCTAACACAGTGGTGTAAATAGACGCACCCTCTTTTGTCAGTTAATTCTCAGCTATTTTCATTAGGTGTAATACAGTGAAATGCGGGTCTATTAGATACATTATGTACCAGCTGCCAGTCCTGTTATTGGGTGTAATATGGTAGTGGAGTACGGGTCTATTACATGCATTATGCTTCTGCCCCACTCCTGTTACTAGGTGTAATACGGTAGTGGAGTGCAGGTCTATTACACGCATTATACTCCTATCCCACTCCTGTTACTGGGTGTAATACGGTAGTGGAGTGCGGGTCTATTACATGCATTATACTCCTATCCCACTCCTGTTACTGGGTGTAATACGGTAGTGGAGTGCGGGTCTATTACATGCATTACATTCCTATCCCACTCCTGTTACTGGGTGTAATACGGTAGTGGAGTGCGGGTCTATTGTGTGCATAAAATAAAAGCAAAATACTGTGGATGCTGGAAATGTGAAATAAAAAACAGAAAATGCAAGTCAGGCAACATCTGTGGAGAGAGAAAGAGTTAGCATTTCAGGTCAATGAAATTTCGACAGAACTGGAATCAGTAAAGATTTAACTGTCTTTAAGCAAGTACGGAGCCAGGGAAAGGAGGTGGGGAGAACAAAAGGGAAGGTCTGTAATAGGGTCGAGTGATTAAATGACAAAAGGGATGATGGTGCAAGGCAAATGGGGTGGTAATAGGGCAAGTAAAGAAACAAAAGATGGGTCTTGCTGGCTCCTCTAGAGAGCTGACTCTTCACTTGTCCCATTACAACCCTCCTTGCCTTGCACCATCATCCCTTTTATCATTTAATCACTCCACCCTATCACAGACCTTCCCTTTCTCTCCCACCCTCCCCTTCTCCCCACCCTTCCCCTGGCTCTGTACTTCCATAAAAACTGCTAAATCTGTACTTCTTCCAGTTCTGACTAAAGGCCATTTGACTTGAAACCTAACTCTGTTTCTCTGCCCACAGATGCTGCCTCCCCTGCTAAGTATTTCCAGCATTTTCTGTTTTTATTTCTAATACAAGCATTACGTTTCTGCCCGTTTCTGTTACTGGGTGTAATACGGTAGTGGAGTGCGGGTCTATTACAAACATTAGGCTCTTCAATTATTGGGTGTACTATGGTAGTGGAGTGCGGGCCTATTACAAGCATTACCCTTCTCCCCGCTTCTGTTACTGGGTGTAATACGGTAATGGAGTGCAGGTCTATTACAAGCATTACGCTTCTCCCCGCATCTGTTATTGGGTGTAATACGGTAGTGGAGTGTAGGTCTATTATATGCATTATGTTTCTGCCCCGCTCCTGTTAATGGGTGTAATACAGTAGTGGAGTGCGGGTCTATTACGTGCATTACGCTTCTCCCTGCTTATGTTAGTGGGTGTAATACGGTAGTGGAGTGCGGGTCTATTACGTGCATTACGCTTCTCCCTGCTTATGTTAGTGGGTGTAATACGGTAGTGGAGTGTGGGTCTATTACATGCATTACGTTTCTCCCCACTTATGTTAATGGGTGTAATACGGTAGTGGAGTGCGGGTCTATTACATGCATTACGCTTCTCCCTACTTATGTTAGTGGGTGTAATACGGTAGTGGAGTGCGGGTCTATTACGTGCATTACGCTTCTCCCTGCTTATGTTAGTGGGTGTAATACGGTAGTGGAGTGTGGGTCTATTACATGCATTACGTTTCTCCCTGCTTATGTTAATGCGTGTAATACGGTAGTGGAGTGCGAGTCTATTACATGCATTATGCTTCTCCCCGCTTATGTTAGTGGGTGTAGTACGGTAGTGGAGTGCGGGTCTATTACATGCATTACGTTTCTCCCTGCTTATGTTAGTGGGTGTAATACGGTAGTGGAGTGCAGGTCTATTACATGCATTATGCTTCTCCCTGCTTATGTTAATGCGTGTAATACGGTAGTGGAGTGTGGGCCTATTACATGCATTACGCTTCTCCCCGCTTATGTTAGTGGGTGTAATACAGTAGTGGAGTGTGGGTCTATTACATGCATTACGCTTCTCCCCGCTTATGTTAATAGTTGTAGTACGGTAGTGGAGTGCGGGTCTATTACATGCATTACGCTTCTCCCCACTTATGTTAGTGGATTTAATACGGTATTGGAGTGCGGGTCTATTACATGCATTACGCTTCTCCCCACTTATGGTAGTGGGTTTAATAGGGTAGTGGAGTGCGGGTCTATTACATGCATTACGCTTCTCCCAGCTTATGTTAATGCGTGTAATACAGTAGTGGAGTGTGGGTCTATTACATGCATTACGCTTCTCCCCGCTTATGTTAGTGTGTGTAATACAGTAGTGGAGTGCGGGTCTATTACATGCATTACGTTTCTCCCTGCTTATGTTAATAGTTGTAGTACGGTAGTGGAGTGCGGGTCTATTACATGCATTACGCTTCTCCCCACTTATGGTAGTGGGTGTAATACGGTAGTGGAGTGCAGCTCTGTTAAATGCATTACGCTTCACCCCGCTTATGTTAGTGGGTGTTGCACGGTAGTGGAGTGCGGGTCTATTACATGCATTACGCTTCTCCCTGCTTATGTTAGTGGCTGTAATACGGTAGTGGAGTGCGGGCCTATTACAAGCATTACCCTTCTCCCTGCTTATGTTGATAGGTGTAATACGGTAGTGGAGTGCGGGTCTATTACGTGCATAACGCTTCTCCCTGCTAATGTTAATAGGTGCAGTACAGTGGTGGAGTGCGGGTCTATTACATGCATTATGCTTCTCCCTGCTTATGTTAGTGGGTGTAATACGGTAGTGGAGTGCGGGTCTATTACATGCATTACGCTTCTCCCTGCTTATGTTAGTGGGTGTAACACGGTAGTAGAGTGCGGGTCTATTACATGCATTATGCTTCTCCCTGCTTATGTTAGTGGGTGTAATACGGTAGTGGAGTGCGGGTCTATTACATGCATTACGCTTCTCCCTGCTTATGTTAGTGGGTGTAACACGGTAGTAGAGTGCGGGTCTATTACATGCATTATGCTTCTCCCCGCTTATGTTAGTGGGTGTAACACGGTAGTAGAGTGCGGGTCTATTACATGCATTACGCTTCTCCCTGCTGATGTTAATAGGTGCAGTACAGTGGTGGAGTGCGGGTCTATTACATGCATTATGCTTCTCCCTGCTTATGTTAGTGGGTGTAATACGGTAGTGGAGTGCGGGTCTATTACATGCATTATGTTTCTCCCCACTTATGTTAGTGGGTGTAACACGGTAGTGGAGTGCGGGTCTATTACATGCATTACGCTTCTCCCTACTTATGTTAGTGGGTGTAATACAGTACTGGAGTGCGGGTCTATTACATGCATTACTCTTCTCCCCGCTTATGTTAGTGGGTGTAATACAGTACTGGAGTGCGGGTCTATTACATGCATTACGCTTCTCCCTACTTATGTTAGTGGGTGTAATATGGTAGTGGAGTGCGGGTCTATTACGTGCATTACGCTTCTCCCTGCTTATGTGAATGGGTGTAATACGGTAGTGGAGTGCGGGTCTATTACATGCATTACGCTTCTCCCCGCTTATGTTAGTGGGTGTAATACAGTACTGGAGTGCGGGTCTATTACATGCATTACGCTTCTCCCCGCTTATGTTAGTGGGTGTAATACAGTACTGGAGTGCGGGTCTATTACATGCATTACTCTTCTCCCCGCTTATGTTAGTGGGTGTAATACAGTACTGGAGTGCGGGTCTATTACATGCATTACGCTTCTCCCTACTTATGTTAGTGGGTGTAATACAGTACTGGAGTGCGGGTCTATTACATGCATTACTCTTCTCCCCGCTTATGTTAGTGGGTGTAATACAGTACTGGAGTGCGGGTCTATTACATGCATTACGCTTCTCCCTACTTATGTTAGTGGGTGTAATACGGTAGTGGAGTGCGGGTCTATTACGTGCATTACGCTTCTCCCTGCTTATGTGAATGGGTGTAATACGGTAGTGGAGTGCGGGTCTATTACATGCATTACTCTTCTCCCCGCTTATGTTAGTGGGTGTAATACAGTACTGGAGTGCGGGTCTATTACATGCATTACGCTTCTCCCTACTTATGTTAGTGGGTGTAATACAGTACTGGAGTGCGGGTCTATTACATGCATTACGCTTCTCCCTACTTATGTTAGTGGGTGTAATACGGTAGTTGAGTGCGGGTCTATTACGTGCATTACGCTTCTCCCTACTTATGTTAGTGGGTGTAATACGGTAGTTGAGTGCGGGTCTATTACGTGCATTACGCTTCTCCCCGCTTATGTTAATGGGTGTAATACGGTAGTGCAGTGCGGGTCTATTACGTGCATTACGCTTCTCCCCGCTTATGTTAATGGGTGTAATACGGTAGTGCAGTGCGGGTCTATTACATGCATTACGCTTCTCCCTACTTATGTTAATGGGTGTAATACGGTAGTGCAGTGCGGGTCTATTACATGCATTACGCTTCTCCCTACTTATGTTAATGGGTGTAATACGGTAGTGCAGTGCGGGTCTATTACATGCATTACGCTTCTCCCTACTTATGTTAATGGGCGTAATACGGTAGTGGAGTGCGGGTCTATTACATGCATTACGCTTCTCCCTACTTATGTTAATGGGTGTAATACGGTAGTGGAGTGCGGGTCTATTACATGCATTACGCTTCTCCCTACTTATGTTAATGGGTGTAATACGGTAGTGGAGTGCGGGTCTATTACATGCATTACGCTTCTCCCTACTTATGTTAATGGGCGTAATACGGTAGTGGAGTGCGGGTCTATTACATGCATTACGCTTCTCCCTACTTATGTTAATGGGTGTAATACGGTAGTGGAGTGCGGGTCTATTACATGCATTACGCTTCTCCCCGCTTATGTTAGTGGGTGTAATACGGTAGTGGAGTGCGGGTCTATTACATGCATTACGCTCCCCTCCCCATCCCTCGCTCAGTCCGCTGTGCGATGCGCGGTTGTTTCGGGACCGCAGTCGGGTAGCGGGTCAGCGTGGTGGCAACAACCAGAGCAGCGAGAACCTGGAGCGGCCGCCTGGTGCATGTCACTGCCAAGAGTCCCGAGGTGAGTGAGCTGCAAACTCTGGTAAATGTGGAGATCCCGGGTCGGGGCTGAGATTCTGATCCCAACTCCTCTGTTTCTGCAAACAAACTGTTGGTAACTTTCCTGGTGTGGATCCAGTGTGACTGATTCCTGGATCCAGTGTGACTGACTCCTGGATACAGTGTGACTGACTCCTGGATACAGTGTGACTGATTCCTGGATCCAGTGTGACTGACTCCTGGATACAGTGTGACTGATTCCTGGATCCAGTGTGACTGACTCCTGGATACAGTGTGACTGACTCCAGGATGCACTGTGACTGACTGCAGGATACAGTGTGACTGACTCCTGGATGCACTGCGACTGAGTCCTGGATGCACTGTGACTGACTGCAGGATACAGTGTGACTGACTCCTGGATGCACTGTGACTGAGTCCTGGATGCACTGTGACTGACTGCAGGATACAGTGTGACTGACTCCTGGATGCACTGTGACTGACTGCAGGATACAGTGTGACTGACTCCTGGATGCACTGTGACTGACTCCAGGATACAGTGTGACTGACTCCTGGATGCACTGTGACTGACTCCTGAATACAGTATGACTGACTGCAGGATACAGTGTGACTGACTCCAGGATACAGTATGACTGACTCCAGGATACAGTGTGACTGACTCAAGGATGCACTGCGACTGACTCCAGGATACAGTATGACTGACTCCAGGATACAGTGTGACTGACTCCTGGATGCACTGTGACTGACTCCAGGATACAGTGTGACTGACTCCAGGATGCACTGCGACTGACTCCAGGATACAGTATGACTGACTCCAGGATACAGTGTGACTGACTCCAGGATGTACTGTGACTGATTCCAGGATGCACTGCGACTGACTCCAGGATACAGTATGACTGACTGCAGGATGCACTGTGACTGACTCCAGGATGCACTGTGACTGACTCCAGGATACAGTGTGACTGACTCCTGGATGCACTGTGACTGACTCCAGGATACAGTGTGACTGACTCCTGGATGCTCTGTGACTGACTCCTGGATGCACTGTGACTGACTCCTGGATGCACTGTGACTGACTCCAGGATACAGTGTGACTGACTCCTGGATGCTCTGTGACTCACTCTTGGATACAGTATGACTCACTCTTGGATACAGTATGACTGACTCCTGGATACAGTGTGACTGACTGCAGGATGCACTGCGACTGACTGCAGGATACAGTATGACTGACTCCTGGATGAACTGTGACTGACTGCAGGTTACAGTATGACTGACTGCAGGATGCACTGTGACTGACTCCTGGATACACTGTGACTGACTGCAGGATACAGTAGGACTGACTCCTGGATACACTGACTGACTGCAGGATACAGTATGACTGACTCCTGGATGCACTGTGACTGACTCCTGGATACAGTGCGACTGACTCCAGGATACAGTATGACTGACTCCTGGATACACTGTGACTGACTCCAGGATACAGTGCGACTGACTCCAGGATACAGTATGACTGACTCCTGGATACACTGTGACTGACTGCAGGATGCACTGTGACTGACTCCAGGATACAGTATGACTGACTCCTGGATACAGTGCGACTGACTCCTGGATGCACTGTGACTGACTCCAGGATACAGTATGACTGACTCCTGGATACACTGTGACTGACTCCTGGATACACTGTGACTGACTCCAGGATACAGTATGACTGACTCCTGGATACAGTATGACTGACTCCTGGATACAGTATGACTGACAACGCGTGTTTATATTTCTTACACGATCTGCTGCAGAGGAACAAGTTGCCGCGGGTTGTGAAGAAACCGGAGCCGCTTTTCCCCGCAGTGTTGGGAGGGGAATCCGTGCCCCTCCAGCCCGGTCCTGACCCCCGTTGAACGGACTCGGGTTGGGTACAGCCGGAGTTTGGGGCGAGCCGGTGGGCTGCCTGCCGCCGAGTTTCCCAGAGCAGGAACGCTCCGCTGGAATTGCCGTTCCCTCTGGTTGGATTTGGCCGGAGACCATGCCAGTCTGTGTTGGGGAGGGGGTGACAGGGTTTGGATGGTGGGACTCCTCCTGTCGGTCCAGTCAATGTTACTGACCGGTTGCCCGTTTGCCCTGGGCTGACCGCACAGCTTGGCTCTGGGACCAGGACCTCCCGGTAATGGGAGCGTTTCAGCCGCAGCCCATTGCTGTCGGCACTGACTTCAAAGCAACAAGTGCAGGTGATGGGAAATCCGCATCTGAAACCGACGGAGACCCTCGGCAGGACGGGCGGCGCCTGTGGGGAGTGGGGCCAGAGGAATGTAAACGTTTGGGGTGCGGACCCTTCGCCAAAACTGGCTTCCCGAAACGGTAAATTCCTCCCTTCTCCGTCTCGCGGCATCCTCTGCTTCTGGTTGCAACTTCTCACAATAGTCTGTCCGGCCCCCACGCACATTGACCTGACATAGCGAGTCAGCAAAGAGTCTGAGAACTGTTTCTCTCGTCTCCCCAAGAACGACAGGGTCCACATTCAGATCTTTACTTCTGGTGAGCAGTGAAGGAGATGGTAGGTTTCACCTGTCCTGTTCTGGCGAGGTCTGACAGGCACACAGTGACTGTGCTAACACAAGTGTGCAGAGTGCCCATTAAAAGAAGGAGCTTCACTTTTTTTTTTCTGCACAGTACTCGGCCCCCCTGGGACAGATTGATCTAGAAACCCACTTAAAGTTGGCTGCAGAGGGGGATAGTTGGTGCTGCAGTGGGCAATATGCATTTTGTAATATTTCGTTTCCAGTCAAGTTGTAATTTAAAAAGAAGGATTTGTAAGGCACCAGATGTCACGGTGAGAGTATCCAATGGACAGCTGAGCCAGGCAGGCCAGAAATGCCCCAGGGTTTGATCCTTTTATCGGAGTTTACTGATTTCATTTGAGGCAGCAATTACGGATGGTACACCTAAGTTAGGGAGGGGAGAAGTGCCGAAGGTTCCCACTCCCGATCCCTATCCAGTGACACCCCCCTCCCCCCCCCCCCCCCCCCCCAATAGAAGTGGATATCAGCTAGAGTTGGGATGGGGCTCTGCAGTGATGCACCCTGTAGTTGAATGGCCCTGTGTGCCTCCGTTTCAAGACGTGCACTTGGGTGAGAATGGAACCTGTACAACTGTATCCCTGGGCTCAATGATTCAGGAGGAGGAAAGAGGTGAAGAGGTGGGGGGAGAATTAGGTTTGTATTGGAAGATATGATCAGGGCAGCGGCATCGTTGTTGTACTGTGACATCGTTACATCCTAGCGACACTGTCGCGGCCCGGTGACATCGTCGTGCCCCCGTGACATCGTAACATCCCCATGACATCCTTGAAGCCCCGTGACATTGTAGCGTCCCCGTGACATCGTAGCGTCCCCGTGACATCGTAGCATCCCAATGACATCGTAGCATCCCCGTGACATCGTAGCATCCCAATGACATCGTAGCATCCCCATGACATCGTTGTGGCCCCATGACATCGTAGCATCCCCATGACATCGTAGCATCCCCATGACATCGTAGGGTCCCCGTTACATACTTGCGGCCCCTTGACATTATAGCACCCCCGTGACATCGCTGCGGCCTCATGACATCGCCACAGCCCCATGACATCGTTGCGTCACCGTTGCATCGTTGCATCCCCGTGATATCTTCTTAGCCTCCGTGGCATCCTTGTGGCCCCATGACATCGTAGCATCCCTCTGACATTGTTTCGTCATCGTTGCATCCCTGTGATATCGTCATGGCCCATGTGACATCGTAGCGGCCCCCGTGACATGGCCCCGTGACATCATTGTACCACCAATCATGTTGCTTTATATCGTCTAATTTAAAACTACCAATATATCTTCTGACACCCATTGCCATGCTGATGTTATTTCTCTATTCTTCGTAATCCTTCATCAGCTGTTTTGCAGTTTTTGAGAGCTCAGAGCCCCTGGAGATTAGCAGAGAAGCACGGCCTACAGCAGCAGTCTGTGTGACAGTGAGCACAATGAGCTGACAAAGCCTCGTCTCCTTCCACATACACTTCTGATCTCCCTGTAACCCCATAAACCCTGTTCCAGGGTGATCTGTAACAAACGGGAGACACTTTGTTGTGTGGGTGATGAACTGTCCAATCCTGAGCCAGGAAGTCCTAGAATATACAGGTTTTGCTCACCACGTTGAGTATACCAGCCGGGGCTCAGTGGGAGCACTATTGCCTGAGTCACCAGGTTGAGTATACCAGCCGGGGCTCAGTGGTAGCACTATTGTCTGAGTCACCAGGTTGTGTATACCAGCCGGGGCTCAGTGGGAGCACTATTGCCTGAGTCACCAGGTTGTGTATACCAGCCGGGGCTCAGTGGGAGCACTATTGTCTGAGTCAGAAGGTTGAGTATACCAGCCGGGGCTCAGTGGGAGCACTATTGTCTGAGTCACCAGGTTGTGTATACCAGCCGGGGCTCAGTGGGAGCACTATTGCCTGAGTCAGAAGGTTGAGTATACCAGTCGGGGCTCAGTGGGAGCACTATTGCCTGAGTCAGAAGGTTGAGTATACCAGTCGGGGCTCAGTGGGAGCACTATTGCCTGAGTCAGAAGGTTGAGTATACCAGTCGGGGCTCAGTGGGAGCACTATTGTCTGAGTCACCAGGTTGTGTATACCAGTCGGGGCTCAGTGGGAGCACTATTGCCTGAGTCACCAGGTTGTGTATACCAGCCGGGGCTCAGTGGGAGCACTATTGCCTGAGTCACCAGGTTGTGTATACCAGTCGGGGCTCAGTGGGAGCACTATTGCCTGAGTCACCAGGTTGAGTATACCAGTCGGGGCTCAGTGGGAGCACTATTGCCTGAGTCACCAGGTTGAGTATACCAGCCGGGGCTCAGTGGGAGCACTATTGCCTGAGTCACCAGGTTGAGTATACCAGCCGGGGCTCAGTGGGAGCACTATTGCCTGAGTCAGAAGGTTGAGTATACCAGCCGGGGCTCAGTGGGAGCACTATTGTCTGAGTCAGAAGGTTGTGTATACCAGTCGGGGCTCAGTGGGAGCACTATTGCCTGAGTCACCAGGTTGTGTATACCAGTCGGGGCTCAGTGGGAGCACTATTGCCTGAGTCACCAGGTTGAGTATACCAGTCGGGGCTCAGTGGGAGCACTATTGCCTGAGTCACCAGGTTGAGTATACCAGCCGGGGCTCAGTGGGAGCACTATTGCCTGAGTCAGAAGGTTGAGTATACCAGTCGGGGCTCAGTGGGAGCACTATTGCCTGAGTCACCAGGTTGAGTATACCAGCCGGGGCTCAGTGGGAGCACTATTGTCTGAGTCACCAGGTTGAGTATACCAGCCGGGGCTCAGTGGGAGCACTATTGTCTGAGTCACCAGGTTGAGTATACCAGCCGGGGCTCAGTGGGAGCACTATTGCCTGAGTCAGAAGGTTGAGTATACCAGTCGGGGCTCAGTGGGAGCACTATTGCCTGAGTCACCAGGTTGTGTATACCAGCCGGGGCTCAGTGGGAGCACTATTGCCTGAGTCAGAAGGTTGAGTATACCAGCCGGGGCTCAGTGGGAGCACTATTGCCTGAGTCAGAAGTTTGAGTATACCAGCCGGGGCTCAGTGGGAGCACTATTGTCTGAGTCACCAGGTTGTGGGTTCAAGTCTCACTCCAGAGAATTGAGCACAAATTCTATGAGTGCTGCACTATCAATGATCTGGTCATTATCACATTTCTGTTTGTGAGACCTTGCTGTGTGCAAATTGGCTGCCGTCTTTCCTACATTACGACAATGACTACACATCAATAGTAGTTAATTGGCTCTAAATTGTGACATCCTGAGGTTGTGAAAGGTGCTATATAAATGCAAGTCATTTCTCTTTATCATCCCAGGATTAGATTTAGATGTTGACGTACCTTATAACACCTTAAATGTATGGAAATCAGTCAGCTAGATTAATTAAATAGTCAGGAACAAAACTTTTGACTAAATTCTTAGGTCTGATTCGATTTGTTTCCCTGTTTTGAGCTGTCCAATCGTTTTTCCATATTTGTTAATTTTACTGTTAGGTTCGGGTGCCTCAAGTTATAGAAAACACATATACTATAGTGTCTCCTTGTGATAAGAACCTGGTACTACACCACTGTTTTACAGTGAAGATGGGCGGGAGTGCCTGTGGTTTTAGTTGGTTTATATATGTATTCCTAAGTGTGTTTGTGTCCTGTTTATTGTCAGTCATACACCGGGGGTGGGTATCAAATTGTATTTTATTCAGAATATGTAAGTAAAGATCACAGTTGACAATTGGCCTTTAATCTCTGCTGCTTGTAGCTGATTAAAAATACCTGATTTAAGGGTTCCCAACGTAATGATGTTTCATGTTGGTTGGGGAAGTAGATCAGGACAGTGTGCAGGGTGACGAGAGCAAGCTGAGCAGAATATCTCTACATCCAGGTGGGCTGATGAGGACCATTCAAGACATGGTGATTTACAGTGAAATTTAACTGGCAGCAAGAGAATGTGAGAGAGAGCAAGAGAGGGAGAGTGCGAGAGAGTGTGAGAGAGAGCGAGTGAGAGAATGTGAGAGAGAGCAAGAGAGGGAGAGTGCGAGAGAGTGTGAGAGAGAGCGAGCGAGAGAGTGTGAGAGAGAGCAAGAGAGGGAGAGTGCGAGGGAGAGAGAGAGAGCGAGCGAGAGAGTGTGAGAGAGAGCAAGAGAGGGAGAGTGCGAGAGAGTGTGAGAGAGAGCAAGAGAGGGAGAGTGCGAGAGAGTGTGAGAGAGAGCGAGCGAGAGAGTGTGAGAGAGAGCAAGAGAGGGAGAGTGTGAGAGAGAGCAAGAGAGGGAGAGTGCGAGAGAGTGTGAGAGAGAGCGAGCGAGAGAGTGTGAGAGAGAGCAAGAGAGGGAGAGTGCGAGGGAGAGTGAGAGAGAGTGAGCGAGAGAGTGTGAGAGAGAGCAAGAGAGGGAGAGTGCGAGAGAGTGTGAGAGAGAGCGAGCGAGAGAGTGTGAGAGAGAGCAAGAGAGGGAGAGTGCGAGAGAGTGTGTGAGAGAGAGCGAGCGAGAGAGTGTGAGAGAGAGCAAGAGAGGGAGAGTGCGAGAGAGTGTGAGAGAGAGCGAGCGAGAGAGTGTGAGAGAGAGCAAGAGAGGGAGAGTGCGAGGGAGAGAGAGAGAGCAAGAGAGGGAGAGTGCGAGGGAGAGAGAGAGAGCGAGCGAGAGAGTGTGAGAGAGAGCAAGAGAGGGAGAGTGCAAGGGAGAGAGAGAGAGCAAGAGAGGGAGAGTGTGAGAGAGTGTGAGAGAGAGAGCAAGAGAGGGAGAGTGCGAGGGAGAGAGAGAGAGCGAGCGAGAGAGTGTGAGAGAGAGCGAGCGAGAGAGTGTGAGAGAGAGCAAGAGAGGGAGAGTGCAAGGGAGAGTGAGAGAGCGAGCGAGAGAGTGTGAGAGAGAGCAAGAGGGAGAGTGCGAGAGAGTGTGAGAGAGAGCAAGAGAGGGAGAGTGCGAGAGAGAGAGAGCAAGAGAGTGAGAGTGAGTGAGAGGGAGAGAGAGAGAGCGAGAGAGAGAGTGTGAGAGAGTGTGAGAGAGAGCAAGAGAGGGAGAGTGCGAGAGAGTGTGAGAGAGAGCAAGAGAGGGAGAGTGCGAGAGAGAGAGAGCAAGAGAGGGAGAATGCGAGGGAGAGAGAGAGAGCGAGCGAGAGAGTGTGAGAGAGAGCAAGAGAGGGAGAGTGCGAGAGAGAGAGAGCGAGCAAGAGAGGGAGAGTGCGAGAGAGTGTGCAAGAGAATGTGAGAGAGAGAGCACAAGAGAGTGAGAGAACGAGCGCGTGAGAGTGTGTGAGAGAGCATAGAGGGAGAGTGCGAGGGAGAGTGAGAGAGAGCGAGAGAGTGTGCGAGAGAGCAAGTGAGGGAGAGTGCGAGGGAGAGTGAGAGAGAGTGAGCGAGAGAGTGTGCGAGAGAGCAAGTGAGGGAGAGTGCGAGGGAGAGTGAGAGAGAGCGAGCGAGAGAGTGTGTGAGAGAGCAAGAGAGGGAGAGTGCGAGGGAGAGTGAGAGAGAGTGAGCGAGAGAGTGTGCGAGAGAGCAAGAGAAGGAGAGTGCGAGGGAGAGTGAGAGAGAGGGAGCGAGAGAGTGTGCGAGAGAGCAAGAGAGGGAGAGTGCGAGGGAGAGTGAGAGAGAGCGAGCGAGAGAGTGTGCGAGAGAGCAAGAGAGGGAGAGTGCGAGGGAGAGTGAGAGAGAGCGAGCGAGAGTGAGAGAGGGAGAGAACGAGCAAGAGAGTGTGTGAGAGTGAGAGAGCAAGAGAGGGAGAGTGTAAGGGAGAGTGAGAGCGAGCAAGAGAGGGAGAGTGTGTGAGAGTGTGAGAGAGAGCAAGAGAGGGAGAGAGCGAGGGAGAGAGAGAGAGCAAGAGAGGGAGTGCGAGGGAGAGTGAGAGAGCAAGAGAGGGAGAGAGTGTGAGAGAGAACAAGAGAGGGAGAGTGTGTGAGAGTGAGAGGGAGAGTGCGAGGGAGAGTGCAAGAGAGCAAGAGAGGGAGAGTGTGAGAGAGGGAGAGAACGAGTGAGTGAGAGTGTTTGGGAGTGAGAGAGCAAGAGAGGGAGAGTGTGAGAGAGAACAAGAGAGGGAGAGTGTGTGAGAGAGAACAAGAGAGGGAGAGTGTGTGAGAGTGAGAGAGAGCAAGAGAGGGAGAGTGCGAGGGAGAGTGCAAGAGAGCAAGAGAGGGAGAGTGTGAGAGAGGGAGAGAACGAGTGAGTGAGAGTGTTTGGGAGTGAGAGAGCAAGAGAGGGAGAGTGTGAGAGAGAACAAGAGAGGGAGAGTGTGTGAGAGAGAACAAGAGAGGGAGAGTGTGTGAGAGTGAGAGAGAGCAAGAGAGGGAGAGTGTGAGAGAGAACAAGAGAGGGAGAGTGTGTGAGAGAGAACAAGAGAGGGAGAGTGTGTGAGAGTGAGAGAGAGCAAGAGAGGGAGAGTGTGTGAGAGAGAACAAGAGAGGGAGAGTGTGTGAGAGTGAGAGAGAGCAAGAGAGGGAGAGTGTGAGAGAGAACAAGAGAGGGAGAGTGTGTGAGAGAACAAGAGAGGGAGAGTGTGTGAGAGAGAACAAGAGAGGGAGAGTGTGTGAGAGTGAGAGAGCAAGAGAGGGAGAGTGCAAGAGAGCAAGAGAGGGAGAGTGTGAGAGAGGGAGCGAACGAGTGAGTGAGAGTGTTTGGGAGTGAGAGAGCAAGAGAGGGAGAGTGTGAGAGAGAACAAGAGAGGGAGAGTGTGTGAGAGAGAACAAGAGAGGGAGAGTGTGTGAGAGAACAAGAGAGGGAGAGTGTGAGAGAGAACAAGAGAGGGAGAGTGTGTGAGAGAGAACAAGAGAGGGAGAGTGTGTGAGAGAACAAGAGAGGGAGAGTGTGAGAGAGAACAAGAGAGGGAGTGTGTGAGAGAGAGAGAGAACGAGTGAGTGAGAGTGTTTGGGAGTGAGTGAGCAAGAGAGGGAGAGTGTGAGGGAGACCGAAAGAATGTGAGGAGGGCAAGAGAGTGAGAGAACGAGTGAGAGAGCGAGAGAGAGCGTGAGAGTGAGAGAATGAGTGAGAGAGCGAGAGAGCGTGAGAGTGAGAATGAGTGAGAGAGCGAGAGAAAGCGTGAGAGTGAGAGAATGAGTGAGAGAGCGAGAGAGAGCGTGAGAGTGAGAGAATGAGTGAGAGAGCGAGAGAGAGCATGAGAGTGAGAGAATGAGTGAGAGAGCGAGAGAGAGCGTGAGAGTGAGAGAGCGTGAGAGAGCGTGAGAGTGAGAGAATGAGTGAGAGAGCGTGAGAGAGCGTGAGAGTGAGAGTGAGAGAATGAGTGAGAGAGCGAGAGAGAGCGTGAGAGTGAGAGAATGAGTGAGAGAGTGAGAGAGTGTGAGAGTGAGAGAATGAGTGAGAGAGCGTGAGAGTGAGAGAGCGAGAGAGAGCGTGAGAGTGAGAGAGTGAGAGAATGAGTGAGAGAGCGAGAGAGAGTGTGAGAGTGAGAGAATGAGTGAGAGAGTGAGAGAGTGTGAGAGTGAGAGAATGAGTGAGAGAGTGAGAGAGAGTGTGAGAGTGAGAGAATGAGTGAGAGAGCGAGAGAGAGCGTGAGAGTGAGAGAGCGAGAGAGAGCGTGAGAGAGCGAGAGAGAGCGTGAGAGTGAGAGAATGAGTGAGAGAGCGAGAGAGAGCGTGAGAGTGAGAGAATGAGTGAGAGAGCGTGAGAGTGAGAGAATGAGTGAGAGAGCGAGAGAGAGCGTGAGAGTGAGAGAATGAGTGAGAGAGCGAGAGAGCATGAGAGTGAGAGAATGAGTGAGAGAGCGAGAGAGAGCGTGAGAGTGAGAGAATGAGTGAGAGAGCGAGAGAGAGCGTGAGAGTGAGAGAATGAGTGAGAGCGAGAGAGAGTGTGAGAGTGAGAGAATGAGTGAGAGCGAGAGAGAGTGTGAGAGCGAGAGAGAGAGCGAGAGAGAGCGTGAGAGTGAGAGAGCGAGAGAGAGCGTGAGAGTGAGAGAGCGAGAGAGAGCGTGAGAGTGAGAGAGCGAGAGAGAGCGTGAGAGTGAGAGAATGAGTGAGAGAGTGAGAGAGAGTGTGAGAGTGAGAGAATGAGTGAGAGAGCGAGAGAGAGCGTGAGAGTGAGAGAATGAGTGAGAGAGCGAGAGAGTGTGAGAGTGAGAGAATGAGTGAGAGAGTGAGAGAGAGTGTGAGAGTGAGAGAATGAGCGAGAGAGAGCGAGAGAGAGCGTGAGAGTGAGAGAGCGAGAGAGAGCGTGAGAGTGAGAGAATGAGTGAGAGAGCGAGAGAGAGCGTGAGAGTGAGAGAATGAGTGAGAGAGCGAGAGAGTGTGAGAGTGAGAGAATGAGTGAGAGAGTGAGAGAGAGTGTGAGAGTGAGAGAATGAGCGAGAGAGAGCGAGAGAGAGCGTGAGAGTGAGAGAGCGAGAGAGAGCGTGAGAGTGAGAGAGCGAGAGAGAGCGTGAGAGTGAGAGAGCGTGAGAGAGCGTGAGAGTGAGAGAATGAGTGAGAGAGCGTGAGAGAGCGTGAGAGTGAGAGTGAGAGAATGAGTGAGAGAGCGAGAGAGAGCGTGAGAGTGAGAGAATGAGTGAGAGAGTGAGAGAGTGTGAGAGTGAGAGAATGAGTGAGAGAGCGTGAGAGTGAGAGAGCGAGAGAGAGCGTGAGAGTGAGAGAGTGAGAGAATGAGTGAGAGAGCGAGAGAGAGTGTGAGAGTGAGAGAATGAGTGAGAGAGTGAGAGAGTGTGAGAGTGAGAGAATGAGTGAGAGAGTGAGAGAGAGTGTGAGAGTGAGAGAATGAGTGAGAGAGCGAGAGAGAGCGTGAGAGTGAGAGAGCGAGAGAGAGCGTGAGAGAGCGAGAGAGAGCGTGAGAGTGAGAGAATGAGTGAGAGAGCGAGAGAGAGCGTGAGAGTGAGAGAATGAGTGAGAGAGCGTGAGAGTGAGAGAATGAGTGAGAGAGCGAGAGAGAGCGTGAGAGTGAGAGAATGAGTGAGAGAGCGAGAGAGCATGAGAGTGAGAGAATGAGTGAGAGAGCGAGAGAGAGCGTGAGAGTGAGAGAATGAGTGAGAGAGCGAGAGAGAGCGTGAGAGTGAGAGAATGAGTGAGAGCGAGAGAGAGTGTGAGAGTGAGAGAATGAGTGAGAGCGAGAGAGAGAGCGAGAGAGAGCGTGAGAGTGAGAGAGCGAGAGAGAGCGTGAGAGTGAGAGAGCGAGAGAGAGCGTGAGAGTGAGAGAGCGAGAGAGAGCGTGAGAGTGAGAGAATGAGTGAGAGAGTGAGAGAGAGTGTGAGAGTGAGAGAATGAGTGAGAGAGTGAGATAGAGTGTGAGAGTGAGAGAATGAGTGAGAGAGTGAGAGAGCGAGAGAGAGCGTGAGAGTGAGAGAGCGAGAGAGAGCGTGAGAGTGAGAGAATGAGTGAGAGAGCGAGAGAGAGCGTGAGAGTGAGAGAATGAGTGAGAGAGCGAGAGAGTGTGAGAGTGAGAGAATGAGTGAGAGAGTGAGAGAGAGTGTGAGAGTGAGAGAATGAGCGAGAGAGAGCGAGAGAGAGCGTGAGAGTGAGAGAGCGAGAGAGAGCGTGAGAGTGAGAGAGCGAGAGAGAGCGTGAGAGTGAGAGAATGAGTGAGAGAGCGAGAGAGAGCGTGAGAGTGAGAGAATGAGTGAGAGAGCGAGAGAGAGCGTGAGAGTGAGAGAATGAGTGAGAGAGCGAGAGAGCATGAGAGTGAGAGAATGAGTGAGAGAGCGAGAGAGAGCGTGAGAGTGAGAGAATGAGTGAGAGAGCGAGAGAGAGCGTGAGAGTGAGAGAATGAGTGAGAGCGAGAGAGAGTGTGAGAGCGAGAGAGAGCGTGAGAGTGAGAGAATGAGTGAGAGTGAGAGAATGAGTGAGAGAGCGAGAGAGCGTGAGAGTGAGAGAATGAGTGAGAGAGCGAGAGAGAGCGTGAGAGTGAGAGAATGAGTGAGAGAGCGAGAGAGAGCGTGAGAGTGAGAGAATGAGTGAGAGAGCGAGAGAGAGCGTGAGAGTGAGAGAATGAGTGAGAGAGCGAGAGAGAGCGTGAGAGTGAGAGAATGAGTGAGAGCGAGAGAGAGTGTGAGAGCGAGAGAGAGCGTGAGAGTGAGAGAATGAGTGAGAGTGAGAGAATGAATGAGAGAGCGAGAGAGCGTGAGAGTGAGAGAATGAGTGAGAGAGCGAGAGAGAGCGTGAGAGTGAGAGAATGAGTGAGAGAGCGAGAGAGAGCGTGAGAGTGAGAGAATGAGTGAGAGAGCGAGAGAGAGCGTGAGAGTGAGAGAATGAGTGAGAGAGCGAGAGAGCATGAGAGTGAGAGAATGAGTGAGAGAGCGAGAGAGAGCGTGAGAGTGAGAGAGCGTGAGAGTGAGAGAATGAGAATGAGTGAGAGAGCGAGAGAGCGTGAGAGTGAGAGAATAAGTGAGAGAGCGTGAGAGTGAGAGAATGAGTGAGAGAGCGAGAGAGAGCGTGAGAGTGAGAGAATGAGTGAGAGAGCGAGAGAGAGCGTGAGAGTGAGAGAATGCGTGAGAGAGCGAGAGAGAGCGTGAGAGTGAGAGAATGAGTGAGAGAGCGAGAGAGAGCGTGAGAGTGAGAGAATGAGTGCGAGAGCGAGAGAGAGCGTGAGAGTGAGAGAATTAGTGAGAGAGCGAGAGTGAGCATGAGAGTGAGAGAGCGTGAGAGTGAGAGAATGAGTGAGAGAGCGAGAGAGAGCGTGAGAGTGAGAGAGCGTGAGAGTGAGTGAGAGAGTGAGAGAATGAGTGAGAGAGCGAGAGAGAGCGTGAGAGTGAGAGAATGAGTGAGAGCGAGAGAGAGCATGAGAGTGAGAGAATGCGTGAGAGAGCGAGAGAGAGCGTGAGAGTGAGAGAATGAGTGAGAGAGCGAGAGAGAGCGTGAGAGTGAGAGAATGAGTGCGAGAGCGAGAGAGAGCATGAGAGTGAGAGAGCGTGAGAGTGAGAGAATGAGTGAGAGAGCGAGAGAGAGCGTGAGAGTGAGAGAGCGTGAGAGTGAGAGAATGAGTGAGAGAGCGAGAGAGTGAGAGAATGAGTGAGAGAGCGAGAGAGAGCGTGAGAGTGAGAGAATGCGTGAGAGAGCGAGAGAGAGCGTGAGAGTGAGAGAATGAGTGAGAGAGCGAGAGAGAGCGTGAGAGTGAGAGAATGAGTGCGAGAGCGAGAGAGAGCGTGAGAGTGAGAGAATTAGTGAGAGAGCGAGAGTGAGCATGAGAGTGAGAGAGCGTGAGAGTGAGAGAATGAGTGAGAGAGCGAGAGAGAGCGAGAGAGAGCGTGAGAGTGAGAGAGCGTGAGAGTGAGTGAGAGTGCGAGAGAGTGAATGAGTGAGAGAGCGAGAGAGAGCGTGAGAGTGAGAGAATGAGTGAGAGCGAGAGAGAGCGTGAGAGTGAGAGAATGCGTGAGAGAGCGAGAGAGAGCGTGAGAGTGAGAGAATGAGTGAGAGAGCGAGAGAGAGCGTGAGAGTGAGAGAATGAGTGCGAGAGCGAGAGAGAGCGTGAGAGTGAGAGAATTAGTGAGAGAGCGAGAGTGAGCATGAGAGTGAGAGAGCGTGAGAGTGAGAGAATGAGTGAGAGAGCGAGAGAGAGCGTGAGAGTGAGAGAGCGTGAGAGTGAGTGAGAGAGCGAGAGAGTGAGAGAATGAGTGAGAGAGCGAGAGAGAGCGTGAGAGTGAGAGAATGAGTGAGAGCGAGAGAGAGCATGAGAGTGAGAGAGCGTGAGAGTGAGTGAGAGAGCGAGAGAGAGCGTGAGAGTGAGAGAATGAGTGAGAGAGCGAGAGAGAGCATGAGAGTGAGAGAGCGAGAGAGAGCGTGAGAGTGAGAGAATGAGTGAGAGAGCGAGAGAGAGCGTGAGAGTGAGAGAATGAGTGAGAGAGCGAGCGAGAGCGTGAGAGTGAGAGAATGAGTGAGAGAGCGAGCGAGAGCGTGAGAGTGAGAGAATGAGTGAGAGAGCGAGAGAGAGCGTGAGAGTGAGAGAATTAGTGAGAGAGCGAGCGAGAGCGTGAGAGTGAGAGAATGAGTGAGAGAGCGAGCGAGAGCGTGAGAGTGTGAGAGCGTGAGAGTGAGTGAGAGAGCGAGAGAGAGCGTGAGAGCGAGAGTGAGAGAATGAGTGAGAGAGCGAGAGAGAGCATGAGAGTGAGAGAGCGAGAGAGAGCGTGAGAGTGAGAGAATGAGTGAGAGAGCGAGCGAGAGCGTGAGAGTGAGAGAATGAGTGAGAGAGCGAGCGAGAGCGTGAGAGTGAGAGAATGAGTGAGAGAGCGAGAGAGAGCGTGAGAGTGAGAGAATTAGTGAGAGAGCGAGCGAGAGCGTGAGAGTGAGAGAATGAGTGAGAGAGCGAGCGAGAGTGTGAGAGTGAGAGTGAGTGAGAGAGCGAGAGAGAGCGTGAGAGTGAGAGAATGAGTGAGAGAGCGAGAGAGAGCATGTGAGTGAGAGAGCGAGAGAGAGCGTGAGAGTGAGAGAATGAGTGAGAGAGCGAGCGAGAGCGTGAGAGTGAGAGAATGAGTGAGAGAGCGAGCGAGAGCGTGAGAGTGAGAGAATGAGTGAGTGAGGGAGTGTGAGGGAGGGAGAGAGCTGTTACCCTGACATAGACCAGCACAGGCTGACCTTTAGAGCCAAGGTCCTTTTTTGTAACAGGTGTAGCCACTCTGAGGTTTGTTCGAGAGCCCCTAATGTCTCTCCTCCCCCTCATTTACTGGAAACAATGAGCTGAGCCTTTTGAAGATCAGTGGCACAAACAGCACAGAGACGTCAACATTTTCAGCTTCAAACGATGGAGGCCAGGAACCAGCATCATCACCCGAGGAGAATCGGGAGTTTTAAAGAGACAGTCCTCCTTGTCAACACAATGGTAGTTTGGGCAGGGCTCCTCAACCCTAATGACTTGGTGTTGTTTCGTTGAAGCTCTGTCACTATTGAGCGGGGAGCCCTGTGGACTTCACCTGCGGCCCACAGCACACTGCACTGGTTTTGCACACTTGAGAGTGTTTGGTTTCCTTTTTGTAAGGGCCTTGTTGCTGACTTGTGCTGCATTTACCACTGGCAGCACCGGATGCTGCTGCTTGTAAAGGTCAGCCTGCAGGTCTCGAGCATTCAGCCCTTCAGTAAGGATTGTTACTCAGACTACTGAACCATAAGAAACTCCCTCTGATTGAATCCTGTCCATATGGAATATATTCAGTGATTAATAGAAAGAAAGACTTGTATTTTTATAGAGCCATTGATGACCTAAGGAAGCCCCAAAGCACTTTACAACTAATTAGTAATTTAGAAGTGCAGTCACTGTTGTAATGTAGGACATGCAGCAGCCAATTCACGCACAGCAAGATCCCACAAACAGCAATGAGATAATGACCAGATCATCTGTTTCAGTGATGTTGGGTGAGGGATAAATATTGGCCAGGACACTGGGGAGAACTCTCCTGCTCTTGTTCAAAATAGTGCCATGTGACCTTTTAAATCCACCTGAGAAGCCAGACAGGGCCCTGGTTTAACATCTCACCTGAAAGACAACGCCTCCAACAGTGCAGCACTCCCTCAGTACTGCACTGGAGGGTCAGCCTGGATTATGTGCTCAAGCCTCTGGAGTGGGGCTTAAGGCCACAGCCTTCGTGATTTCAGAGGCAAGAGTGTCACCACAAAGACACGGCCGACACCTTGATATAGAAGGTAGCCATTAACAGAAATAAAGATTTGACTCGTAGAATCGTACAGCCCAGGAAGAGGGCCATTTATTCCAAGAATTAGATATATGCAGAAACAAGAGGACGCTGCAATATGACGCTTAACTTGAACATGATTTTGTGCTGACTGAAAAACAACAAGTGTTCCAAAGTCCATTTTAGCCTCCTTCAGTCAGAGTCTTTGACCACTCCCCCCGAGGAATTCGGTCTCCCCCACTCGATGTGGAAATAAAGGGTTGAAAGGAGTAGACACCAGCATGAAGCTGAAGTAAGCTACAGAGAATGCCGTCATCTATTTCCCCAGTCACTGACATTTTGCATTTCAAAGTCAGGGGACAATCCCTGATGCAATTAACTTGGATTTCTCTCCGGGAGCCTGGCTAGGCCGGGAAGCTCCAATAGAAATGTGTCTAAACCTGGACAGCGGTTGTGTGTATGCGGTGTTAAATCAGGCCCCAAGACAAAGGCAAAAGAATTGCTTTCAGAGTTTTGATTTAAACCCGCATCACTTGATCAGCTAAAAATTCTTTCCAGGTGACATAATGTGGGGATTTAATGGCCCATAGTGTGTCAGAACACTGCTTCTATCACTCGTGCCATCCTGACTAAGGGCACAAGTTTTGGTTAATATTTGACTCAATCTGCTTCTGAAAACTGTAGTCTAACCTGGAACAGTAAGCAAGTGAGGGGGGAGGGGGTGTACTTGGACTGGAACGGCCATCGGTGTTGAAATTGTACCCTAAACATTCACTCCCTTCACCACCGGCGCACTGTGTCTGCAGTGTGTACCATCCACAGGATGCACTGCAGCAACTCGCCAAGGCTTCTTCGACAGCACCTCCCAAACCCGCGACCTCTCCCACCTAGAAGGACACGGGCAGCAGGCACATGGGAACAGCACCACCTGCACGTTCCCCTCCAAGTCACACATCATCCCGACTTGGAAATATATCGCCGTTCCTTCATCGTCGCTGGGTCAAAATCCTGGAACTCCCTTCCTAACAGCACTGTGGGAGAACCTTCACCACACGGACTGCAGCGGTTCAAGAAGACGGCTCACCACCACCTTCTCAAGGGCAATTAGGGATGGGCAATAAATGCCGGCCTCGCCAGCGACGCCCACATCCCATGAACGAATAAAACAAAAGGTTGATGCTGCTTTCTGGCACAGCAGAGTCTCAGTGGGCAGCATTCTTGCCTCTGAGTCAGAAGGTTGTGGATTCAAGTCTCACTCAGAGATATGAGCGCAAAATCTAGGCTGACACACCAGTGCAGGACTGTGGGACTTCCGGACTGTCGGAGGTGCCAGCTTTCAGATGAGACATTAAACTGAGGCCCTACTTGCCCTCTCAGGTGGACGTAAAAGATCGCATGGCCCTATTTCCAAGAAGAGCTTGAGCGCAGAGGTTGGGAAAGACAGAGATTGAACCTGTAACGGAGTGAAGCGCTAACAGAGTGAGGACATTCAGCTGGGAATTTGGTGAGTGTGGGAATCAGGTTCAGAAGGGGAAGGAGGTGCTCAGTGATTTAAACTAAAGAACTATAGACTAAGACTGAGCGGAGCATAAAGGGAGTCAGACGAGGAATCAAATCAAGGCAAGGAGGAGTGGTGAGGGTAAGTCAGTAAGTATTTAGTTCATTGATTAGTGTTTTTTAGTGGTTGATTAGTGCTTTAATGTCAGATAAGCAGTAAAGTGCCTTAAAGCTAAACAAAGAGTTTAAATAACTGTTAGTTAACATGGCAGGGCAGCTGGGGTTCATGGCATGCACATCCTGTGCCATGTGGGAACTCCAGGACAATGTGTGTGTCCTGGAAAACCGCAATGTGCAGGAAGCGCTGCCAACTGCTCGAGCTCAAGCTCAGAGTTTTGACAGCTGGCGTCACTACAGTGAATATGGAAAGCTGAGAGTTTTGTGGATAGCACGTTTCAGGAGGTGGTCAACCCACAGCTACAGAGAGTTCAGACAGAGAAGGAGTGGGTGACCACCAGACAGACTAGGAGGAACAGACAGGCAGTGCAGTTGTCCCGTGGGAGTGTGGCACTCACAAACCGGTATTCAGTGTTGAATACCAGTGAGGCTGTTGACAATTTGGGGGAGTGCAGTCAGGAGCAAATCCACAGCACCGTGGGAGACTCGGCTGCACAGGGGGGCAAAAGAAATGCAGTTGTTATAGGGGATTCAATAGTCAGGGGGATAGACAGCGTTTCTGCAACTGCCAACGTGAGTCCTGCATGGTGTGCTGCTTCACTGGTGCCAGAGTAAAGGACATCAGTGAGAGGGTGCAGGACATTTTGAGGGGAAGGGGAACAGCCAGAAGTCGTGGTCCATGTGGGAACCAATGACATAGGATGGAAATGGATCAAGGTCCTGCAGTCAGAGTTTCAGGAGCTAGGGAGGAAGTTAAAAAGCAGGGCCTCAAAGGTAGTAATCTCTGGATTACTCCTAGTATCACGTGCTAGTGAGTATAGGAATAGTGGGATAAGACAGGTTAACACATTGCTGAAGAAATGGTGCAGGAGGGAGGCCTTCAGATTCCTGGGGCATTGGGACCAGTTCTGGGGCAGGAGAGATCTGTTCAAGATGGATGGTTTGCACCTCAACAGAGCTGGGATCAATGTCCTCACGGGGAGGTTAACTAGTGCTGTGGGGGAGGGTTTAAACTAATTTAGCTGGGGGATGGGCACCAGGATGAAACATTAGAGAGGAGAAACAAGGTGCACAGAGAACTGGGAGAGACAAATGGCACTGGAGTAAAGAATAGTTCAGAAGTTGGCAGGACAAGTTGAGAAGGGTGTTGAAAAAGCCTATGGGATCCTGGGCTTTATTAATAGAGGCAGAGAGTACAAAAGCACTTTATAAAACACTGGTTAAGCCTCAGCTCGAGTATTGTGTTCAACTCTGGGCAACACACTTTATGAAAGAGAGGGTGCAGAAGAGATTCACTGGAATGGTGCCAGGGATGAGGGACTTCAGTTATGTGGAGAGACTGGAGAAACTGGGACTGTTTTCCTTAGAACAGAGAAGGTTAAGGGGAGATTTGATAGAGCTGTTCAAAATCATGAACGCTTTTGACAGAGTAAACAAGGAGAAACTGTTTCCAGTGGCAGAGGGTCGGTAACCAGAGGACCCAGATTTAAAGTGATCGGCAAAAGAACCAGAGGAGACACGATGAAACATTTTTTTTACGCAGTGTGTTGTAATGATCGGGAATGCACTGCCTGAAAGGGTGGTGGAAGCAGATTCAATTGTAACTTTCAAAAGGGAATTAGATAAATACTTGAGGGGAAAAAAATTACAGGGCTATGGGGAAAGAGCAGGGGAGTGGGACTCATTGGACAGCTCTTTCAAAGGGCCGGCACAGGCACGCTGGGGCGAATGGCCTCCTCCTCTGCTGTAGCTACTATGATACTAAGAGCAGGGGAGTATTATCAACACGTATCACTCATTACATTGCTGGTTGTGTGACCTTGTTGTGCACAAGTTGGCTGCTGCGTCTCCCACACTTCAAAAAGTACTTGATTGGCTGTAAGGAGCTGTGGGGTGTCCTGAGGTCGTGAAAGGCACTTTACAGATGCAAGTCCTTTCTTATTTTGTTTTTATTGGGGAAATTACAGATTTATTTGTTTCTTGGAAGCGATGTGTGTTGGCTGTGTAAACTGGGCCCAGGCTCCTCACTGCTGCAGACAGTAATTTTAGCAACTGTGGACACGCTGCACTTTCTACATGTGCGTGGTCTCGAGGGGTTTTGCCAGAATCCATGGCTGGGTTAAATCAGACAAATCGACAGGCTCACACCCAAGACCGTTACTGCGAGGCCCTGTTGGTGTGGGGCTGGTCTGGTGATGACCGGTGTCACTAGGCGATATGTTTCAACAGCAACAACTTGCATTTATATGCCGCCTTTAAAGTATTAAAACGTCCTAAGGCGCTTCACAGGAGCATAATCAGACAAAAATTGACATTGAGCCAAAGAAGGAGATATCAGGGCAGGTCACCGAAAGCTTGGTCAAAGAGGTAAGTTTTAAGGAGCGTCTTAAAAGAGGAGAGAGGGTGAGGTGGAGAGGCGGAGAGGTTTGGGGAGGGAATTCCAGGGCTTAGGGCCTAGGCAGCTGAAGGCACGGCTGCCAATAGTGGAGCAAAGGAATTGCACACTTGTTTCAACTAGTGCTGTACCATCTGATTGCATTATGCACTTGCACGAAATTCCTTTGTGTGATTTAGCCCATTTAAAATGAGCAGGTTAATGCATGTGGTTTAAAAAAATGCACCAAGGAATTCAGTACAGGCACATTCAGTATTGGTACAGGAACACCGCC
The DNA here is from genome assembly GCF_035084215.1 of Heptranchias perlo. Taxonomy (NCBI): domain Eukaryota; kingdom Metazoa; phylum Chordata; class Chondrichthyes; order Hexanchiformes; family Hexanchidae; genus Heptranchias; species Heptranchias perlo. The sequence continues at coordinate 8,584,080 of NC_090336.1, read as the reverse complement.
AATCAGAAGTGTATTTATGGGATTTCAGTAAGGTGTTATTGTGGGAGTGAGCAGCACAATTCGAGACTTTATCCTAAACGTGGACTATGTCTGGAAGCATTCTGAGCTGGGATCAAGTACTGGGGGGGTTACATGACTGTCACTAGTGAAGGCAGCAATTTGAGGAGAGGAACCAGGAGGATGTCTGGACAAAGCTGTGTTTGCCCAGCGGTATCAGTGTCAATATGTTGACTAAGCTCGGTTACAGCATTGTGAGCCTGCCCACACTGTCTGGTGCAGCTGGTGAAGGGCCAAGTATCGGTGTACAGTAAGCATGTACCGGCAGGTTACTGGGAGGTATTCTTGTGTTGATCACACCCTCACACACCGAACTAAGGGGCCTGAGGGACTGTAATTCAGCCAGTGTGATGTCAGTCCTGATTTTTGCTGTATGTCTCGTGCAAGACGGTTTTGCAATGTCTGAAAACCGTGCGAGCTGTGGTGATGTTATCGGTGATTTGGTGATATTAAGCTGTGGTGATGGTGTCGGTGATTTGGTGATATTGAGCTGTGGTGATGGTGTCGGTGGGTTTGGTGATATTGAGCTGTGGTGATGTTATCGGTGATTTGGTGATATTGAGCTGTGGTGATGGTGTCGGTGATTTGGTGACATTGAGCTGTGGTGATGGTGTCGGTGATTTGGTGATATTGAGCTGTGGTGATGGTGTCGGTGATTTGGTGATATTGAGCTGTGGTGATGGTGTCGGTGATTTGGTGATATTGAGCTGTGGTGATGTTATCGGTGATATTGAGCTGTGGTGATGGTGTTGGTGATTTGGTGATATTGAGCTGTGGTGATGGTGTCGGTGATTTGGTGATATTGAGCTGTGGTGATGTTATCGGTGGTTTGGTGATATTGAGCTGTGGTGATGGTGTCGGTGATTTGGTGACATTGAGCTGTGGTGATGGTGTCGGTGATTTGGTGATATCGAGCTGTGGTGATGTTATCGGTGATTTGGTGATATTGAGCTGTGGTGATGTTATCGGTGATTTGGTGATATTGAGCTGTGGTGATGGTGTTGGTGATTTGGTGATATCGAGCTGTGGTGATGTTATCGGTGATTTGGTGATATTGAGCTGTGGTGATGGTGTCGGTGATTTGGTGATATTGAGCTGTGGTGATGGTGTTGGTGATTTGGTGATATTGAGCTGTGGTGATGTTATCGGTGATTTGGTGATATTGAGCTGTGGTGATGGTGTCGGTGATTTGGTGATATTGAGCTGTGGTGATGGTGTCGGTGGGTTTGGTGATATTGAGCTGTGGTGATGTTATCGGTGATTTGGTGATATTGAGCTGTGGTGATGGTGTCGGTGATTTGGTGATATTGAGCTGTGGTGATGGTGTCGGTGATTTGGTGGTATTGAGCTGTGGTGATGGTGTCGATGGTTTGGTGATATTGAGCTGTGGTGATGGTGTCGGTGATTTGGTAATATTGAGCTGTGGTGATGGTGTTGGTGATTTGGTGATATTGAGCTGTGGTGATGTTATCGGTGATTTGGTGATATTGAGCTGTGGTGATGGTGTTGGTGATTTGGTGATATCAAGCTGTGGCGATGTTATCGGTGATTTGGTAATATTGAGCTGTGGTGATGGTGTCGGTGATTTGGTGATATCGAGCTGTGGTGATGGTGTCGGTGATTTGGTGATATTGAGCTGTGGTGATGGTGTCAGTGATTTGGTGATATTGAGCTGTGGTGATGGTGTCGGTGATTTGGTGATATCGAGCTGTGGTGATGGTGTCGGTGATTTGGTGACATTGAACTGTGGTGATGTTATCGGTGGTTTGGTGATATCGAGCTGTGGTGATGTTATCCGTGGTTTGATGATATCGAGCTGTGGTGATGTTATCGGTGGTTTGGTGATTTCGAGCTGTGGTGATGTTATCGGTGGTTTGGTGATATCGAGCTGTGGTGATATTGTCGATGGTTTGATGATATCGAGCTGTGGTGATGTTATCGGTGGTTTGGTGATTTCGAGCTGTGGTGATGTTATCGGTGGTTTGGTGATATTGAGCTGTGGTGATGGTGTCGATGGTTTGGTGATATGGAGCTGTGGTTATGGTGTCGGTGGTTTGGTGATATCGAGCTGTGGTGATGGTGTCGATGGTTTGGTGATATGGAGCTGTGGTTATGGTGTCGGTGGTTTGGTGATATCGAGCTGTGGTGATGGTGTCGATGGTTTGGTGATATCGAGCTGTGGTGATGTTATCGGTGGTTTGGTGATATTGAGCTGTGGTGATGTTATCGGTGGTTTGGTGATATCGAGCTGTGGTGATGGTTTGGTGATATTGAGCTGTGGTGATGGTTTGGTGATATCGAGCTGTGGTGATGGTTTGGTGATATTGAGCTGTGGTGATGGTTTGGTGAAATCGAGCTGTGGTGATGGTGTCGGTGGGTTTGGTGATATCGAGCTGTGGTGATGGTTTGGTGATATCGAGCTGTGGTGATGGTTTGGTGATATCGAGCTGTGGTGATGGTTTGGTGATATCGAGCTGTGGTGATGGTTTGGTGATATCGAGCTGTGGTGATGGTTTGGTGATATCGAGCTGTGTTGATGGTTTGGTGATATCGAGCTGTGGTGATGGTGTCGGTGGGTTTGGTGATATCGAGCTGTGGTGATGGTTTGGTGATATCGAGCTGTGGTGATGGTTTGGTGATATCGAGCTGTGGTGATGGTGTCGGCGGGTTTGGTGATATTTAGCATTGGAAGTTTAAAAAGCCCAAAGTGTCCGAGTCCCGGCTGTCGGCGGGTGTGCAGCTTGTCCAGCACATGTTTGAGCCGGCCGCAGCAGGCCCGGTGGGTCGCCCATCCATTGTTCAGTTCCCTCTCAGAATACCTGCTCCTGGCAACAGGTGGTCACCTGGTGCCGGAGATCAAATGATGTCCACCTGTCGCTCCCAGCTACTTCCACCATGTCCGTGTATGGGAGGAGGACTCTGGTATTTACAGGAGAGGGTAGGGCCGACTTTAATCTTGGTTTAAAGGGAGGCTGACCTGAGTTGGTCAATCAATATTCTGTTGAGAGAGAGGGAGCGACTGGAGTTCAGACTCATCAACAACAGTGACACTGTTAACCAGATCCACGGGCAGTGTCTCACGACATCTCCAAATGAAACCTATTGTTGGTGTGGAGCCCTAAGGCACTGAGTGAAGAGGTTGTCTCCCCTCCTCACCTATTTGGTGTCTAAATATGTCCCAGCAGCCATCTATGGAAGGAAGTCCTTCCTAGGGTAATGGTGGCTGAAGATACACAAAGCAGGCCAGTGTCTTGGAGACTGGGAAGGGCACTGAAGGCATTACATGTACTGTCTGCTGTCACGGCTGGGAAGAGTGGCTGTGCAGCCTGTGGGCGGGTGGTGCTCTAACGTTACATTATATCCATTGATTACTGGTTGGAGGTTCCCATCAAGCTGAGGTCCTTGCTAAATTAAGCCTGTCTGGGAGCTGATCGATTGCCGACTGCATCTGGCTCTGGAGATCCCACTAGATTCACACTTGGGGAGGGGAGCACAAACTAACTAGAGCCTCTAAATGCTGACTGGCATTCTGGGAATGAGGCCAGACCTCCTCACCCAACACCTGGATCCACTCCTCACTGGGAAATGGTCCAGCTCGAGAAAATAACAGGCCTCAGGTCCACTTGATCTGGATTCTGGCAGGAATCATAGAATCACAGAATGATAGAGCACAGAAGGAGGCCATTCGGCCCACCATGCCTGTGCCGCCTCTTTGAAAGAGCTGTCCAATTAGTCCCATTCCCCTGCTCTTTCCCCATAACCCTGCAAAATTTTCCCCTTCAAATATTTATTCAGTCCCTTTTGAAAGTTACTATTGAATCTGCTTCCACCATCCTTTCAGACATTGCATTCCAGATCATTACAACTCACTGCTTAAAAACATTTCTCCTCATCTCACCTCTGGTTCTTTTACCAATTACCTTAAATCTGTGCCCTCTGGTTACCGACCCCTCTGTCACTGGAAACAGTTTCTCCTTATTTACTCCATCAAAATCCTTCATGATTTTGAACACCTCTATTAAATCTCCTCTTTCCCTTCTCTGCTCTAAGGAGAACAACCCCAGCTTCTCTCGTCTCTCCATGTAACTGAAATCCCGCATCCCTCGTACCATTTTAGTAAATCTCCTCTGCAGCTTCTCCAAGGCCTTGACATCCTTCTTAAACTGTGGTGCCCAGAATTGGGTTGCCCTTGACATCAAGGCAGCATTTGACCGAGTGTAGCACCAAGGAGTCCTAGTAAAATTGAAGTCAATGGGAATCAGGGAGAAAACTCTCCAGTGGCTGGAGTCATACCTAACACAAAGGAAGATGGTAGTGGTTGTTCGAAGCCAATCATCTCAGCCCTAGGACATCATCGCAGGAGTTCCTCGGGGCAGTGTCCTAGGCCCAACCATCTTCAGCTGCTCCATCAATGACCTTCCCTCCATCATAAAGTCAGAAATGGGGATGTTCGCTGATGATTGCACAGTGTTCAGTTCCATTCGCAACCCCTCAAATAATGAAGCAGTCCGAGCCCGCATGCAGCAAGACCTGGACAACATCCAGGCTTGGGCTCATAAGTGGCAAGTAACATTCGCGCCAGACAAGTGCCAGGCAATGACCATCTCCAACAAGAGAGAGTCTAACCACCTCCCCTTGACATTCAACGGCATTACCATCGCCGAATCCCCCACCATCAACATCCTGGGGGGGTCACCATTGACCAGAAACTTAACTGGACCAGCCATATAAATACTGTGGCGACAAGAGTAGGTCAGAGGCTGGGTATTCTGCGGCGAGTGACTCACCTCCTGACTCCCCAAAGCCTTTCCACCATCTAAAAGGCACGGCAGGAGTGTGATGGAATTCTTTCCACTTGCCTGGATGAGTGCAGCTCCAACAACACTCAAGGAGCTCGACACCATTCAGGACAACACAGCCCGCTTGATTGGCACCCCATCCACCACCCTAAACATTCACTCCCTTCACCACCAGCGCACCGTGGCTGCAGTGTGTACCATCCACAGGATGCACTGCAGCAACTCACCAAGGCTTCTTCGACAGCACCTCCCAAACTCTCCACCTCTACCACCTAGAAGGACAAGGGCAGCAGGCACATGGGAACAACACCACCTGCACGTTCCCCTCCAAGTCACACACCATCCCGACTTGGAAATATATCGCCATTCCTTCATCGTCGCTGGGTCAAAATCCTGGAACTCCCTTCCTAACAGCACTGTGGGAGAACCGTCACCACACGGACTGCAGCGGTTCAAGAAGGCGGCTCACCACCACCTTCTCAAGGGCAATTAGGGATGGGCAATAAATGCTGGCTTCGCCAGCGACGCCCACATCCCATGAATGAATAAAAAAAATTTGGACACAAGAGAAGGAAGGGTGGAGGATGAGAGAAGGAAGGGGGAAGATGAGAGAAGGATGGGGAAGAATGGGAGAATGAAGGGGGGTGGATAAGAGAATGAATCATAGAATCATAGAATGGTTACTGCACAGAAGGAAGCCATTCGGACTATCGGCTCTTTGTAAGAACAATCCAGTTAGTCCCATTCCCCGCTCTTCCCCGTAGCCCTGCAAATTTTTTCCCTTCAAGTATTGATCCAATTCCTTTTTGAAAGCCATGATTGAATCTGCTTCCACCACCCTTTCAGGCAGCGCATTCCAGATCATAACTACTCGCCAATCACCCTAAATCTGTGTTGTCTGATTTTCGACCCTTCCGCCAATGGGAACAGTTTCTCTTTATTTACTTTATCCAAACCCTTCATGATTTTGAACACTTCTATCAAATCTCCTCTCAACCTTCTCTGCTGTAAGAACAACCCCAGCTTCTCCAATCTATCCAGGTAACTGAAGTCCCTCATCCCGGAAACGTTCTCGTAAATCTTTTCTGCACCCCCTCTAAGGCCTTCACATCCTTCCTAAAGTGCGGTGCCCAGAACTGGACACAATACTCCAGTTGTGGCTGAAACAGTGTTTTATAAAGGTTCAACGTGTTACCTCATCAATATCTCAATCAAGTTGGTTAAACACGATTTGCCATTAACAAATCCATGCTGGCTTTCCTTAATTAATCCACACTCGTCCAAGTGACTGCTAATTCTGTGCCGGATTATCTTTTTTAAAAGCTTCCCCACCACCGAGGTTAAACTGACTGGCCTTTATTTGCCGGGTTTACCCTTTTTTGAACGTGGGTGTAGCATTTGCAATTCTCCAGTCCTCTGGCACCACCCCAGTATCTAAGGAGGATGGGAAGATTACGGCCAGTACCTCCGCAATTTCCACCCTTACTTCCCTCAGCAACCTAGAATACATCCCATCCGGACCGGGTGACTTATTTACTTTTAAGTACAGCCAGTCTTTCCAGTACCTCCTCTTTATTAATTCTACCTCTTCTTTTACTGTGGATTTGGCAGCATCTTCTTCCTTGGTAAAGACAAATGTAAAGTACTCATTTAGTACCTTAGCCATGCCCTCTGCCGCCATGCATAAATTTTCTTTTTGGTCCCTAATCGGTCCCAACCTCTCCTCTTACTACCCGTTTACTATTTATATTCCTACAGAAGACTTTTGGATTCCCTTTTATGTTAGTTGCCAGTCTATTCTCATACTCTCTCTTTGCCCCTCTTATTTCCTTTTTCACTTCTCTGAACTTTCTATATTCAGCCTGGTTCTCACTTGTATTATCAACCTGACATCTGTCATACGCCCCCTTTTCTGCTTCATCTTACTCTCTATCTCTTTCATCATCCATGGAGCTCTGGCTTTGGTTGCCCTACCTTTCTCCCTTGTGGGAATGTACCTAGACTGTACCCGAACCATCTCCTCTTTAAAGGCTGCCCATTGTAAGATTACAGTTTTGCCTGCCAATCTTTGATACAATTTACCCGGGCCAGATCTGTTCTCAGTCCAGTGAAATTGGCCCTCCTTCAATTGAGTATTTTTACTCTAGATTGCTCCTTGTTCTTTTCCATAACAAATCTAAACCTTATGATACCATGATCACTGTTCTCTAAATGTTCCCCCACTGACACTTGCTCCACTTGGCCCACCTCATTCCCCAGAACCAGATCCAGCAATGCCTCCTTCCTGAAGGGGAGAGGGTGGGAGAAGGAAGGGGGAGGATGGGAGAAGGAAAGTGGAGGATGGGAGAAGGAAGGGGGAGGATGGGAGAAGGAAGGGGGAGGATGGGAGAAGGAAAGTGGAGGATGGGAGAAGTTCACTGAGTGCCGAAGCGTCAGTAATTTAGGAACTACTTTCTGTCTTAAACGGCACGGTTAGTGCAGAGTTAGTTGTGCAAAACCTGATTTAAGTATTTTTTTTTTAAAAAGGAGTTTGAAAAGTTCTGGGAATCTTTTCAGGATCAAAAGCTGCACCAAAACCAAGCAAGAAGAGTGAGACTTGTGAGGAACATGAGGCAACTATCGAGAATCATTTTAACGAAATGGGGGCAGGTGGAGGACACGGAACCTAAATGAGATTGATTGGAAATCAATCAGGTGTGAACATATTAAGTCGGTGAGATGTGCAGGAGCCACATAGCAGGACTAGACAGTCACTGGGTGTCGAAAGAGACAAGCCCACAATAAGGCGTTTGTATGCAGGGACAGCTGATCTCCCATGGCATTGCTCATGGTTGAGGAGGATATGTCTCTCTTACCTATTTGTTGTCTTCGTATCACATCTGTGTGTGTGTGTGTGTGTGTGTGTGTGCGTGCGTGCGTGTGCATGTGTGTGTGCGCGTGTGTATGTGCGTGTGTGTGCGTGTGTGTGCGCGTGTGTGTGTGCGTGTGCGCGTGCTCCTTCGCTCATGCCTCTTTCTCCAGTTTTCTGTCTGTCTTACACGTCTCCCTCTCTTTCTCTGGTTCTCTCCTCCTGTCTCGGTCTCTTTACCTGTGTACAAGGTGGTAGATTGGCCTAGTGCTCCAGCCAGGGCTACAGGCCAGTGATTAAATCGTGGGTGGCAGCACGGGGAGAGATCGGGCCAAGGCTGCCGACTGGCCTTTGGGTCATGCATGGTGTTGTTCATTACTAGCTCTAAACCTGTCAGATAATAGAACGTCACTTAACTAATAATAATCCAGCTTTCGAAGAAGGAGTCCGAGAACAGAGGATGCAGAAACCTAGAGGTTCCTTTAGATAGTTAATGCTCATCAATTACAGACCGTTAGATCAGTGTATGTGTTTCACTGATCAATAAACAGAGAATCTTGTGATCAGAAGTGAAGTCTTCTTTCATCTTTGTATGGTGGTCTCTCCCCAAACGAAAGATCAGCAACCAATAAAAGTTTAGTAAAGGGATCGATAGCACTGGTTTAAGCAGAAGTGAACCCCTCTGTCGGGCCTGTCTGCTCATGCTGTCAAATGATCTTTAGATGTTCCTTCCTTCAGAAGGACAAGAGCCTGGCAGCCCTCCACTTGGATGGTTAGCTCTATTTATGTCCCATTTGTTTATGACAAAGTACTGTCAATCTAGACAGTCTTATCTTCCCTTCCTTAGAGCAGATCTATAGGTTCTAATTATCACAGCTTGTGTTCCGTTCCTCTTCCTTACTGGTGTTAATTACTTTTTCTTTCTAAAAACGTTTAGTTTCTTTAGGGTTAGCAGTTTGATGGATCCTTGTTACTGGGGTTAGCAGTTTGATGAATCCTTGTTATTGTGATTAGCAGTTTGATGGATTCTTGTTACTGGGATTAGCAGTTTGATGGATTCTTGTTATTGGGATTAGCAGTTTGATGGATCCTTGTTACTGGGATTAGCAGTTTGATGGATTCTTGTTATTGGGATTAGCAGTTTGATGGATTCTTGTTACTGGGATTAGCAGTTTGATGGATTCTTGTTATTGGGATTAGCAGTTTGATGGATTCTTGTTATTGGGCTTAGCAGTTTGATGGATCCTTGTTATTGGGGTTAGCAGTTTGATGGATTCTTGTTATTGGGATTAGCAGTTTGATGGATTCTTGTTATTGGGATTAGCAGTTTGATGGATTCTTGTTATTTGGCTTAGCAGTTTGATGGATCCTTGTTATTGGGGTTAGCAGTTTGATGGATTCTTGTTACTGGGATTAGCAGTTTGATGGATTCTTGTTATTGGGATTAGCAGTTTGATGGATTCTTGTTATTGGGATTAGCAGTTTGATGGATTCTTGTTATTGGGGTTAGCAGATTGATGGATTCTTGTTATTGGGATTAGCAGTTTGATGGATTCTTGTTATTGGGATTAGCAGTTTGACGGATTCTTGTCATTGGGGTTAACAGTTTGATGGATTCTTGTTATTGGGATTAGCAGTTTGACGGATTCTTGTCATTGGGGTTAACAGTTTGATGGATCCTTGTTACTGGGATTAGCAGTTTGATGGATTCTTGTTATTGAGATTAGCAGTTTGATGGATTCTTGTTACTGGGATTAGCAGTTTGATGGATTCTTGTTACTGGGATTAGCAGTTTGACGGATTCTTGTCATTGGGGTTAACAGTTTGATGGATTCTTGTTATTGGGATTAGCAGTTTGACGGATTCTTGTCATTGGGGTTAACAGTTTGATGGATCCTTGTTACTGGGATTAGCAGTTTGATGGATTCTTGTTATTGAGATTAGCAGTTTGATGGATTCTTGTTACTGGGATTAGCAGTTTGATGGATTCTTGTTACTGGGATTAGCAGTTTGACGGATTCTTGTCATTGGGGTTAACAGTTTGATGGATCCTTGTTACTGGGATTAGCAGTTTGATGGATTCTTGTTATTGAGATTAGCAGTTTGATGGATTCTTGTTACTGGGATTAGCAGTTTGATGGATTCTTGTTATTGAGATTAGCAGTTTGATGGATTCTTGTTATTGGGGTGAGCAGTTTGACGGATTCTTGTAGTTTACAATTAGCTTTAAGTCATAAAATGTTATTCACCGAAATAGAAAATACAACTACATTCGGCAATTAAAAAACATGATGCATCACAACCTTCGGTTGGGGATAGGTTTGCAGGCCACCTTTTGGATGGCAGTCTGGGGAAGGATTGGGCCACAGCTGCAAGGTGGCATCTGGGAGTGGGAAGAGATTGGGCGAGGGCCAAGATCCGAAGATCAGAAGGGTGGCACAGTGATGCTTGGTGACACCGTTCCACCTACCTTAGATACAAATCAGGAAGTACAGGATGTGTGCATGTACGTAATCAGTACTCACTCGAAACATTCGGAAGGATGTGGCTGAACTGGTGGCTTCTGCTGCAGTCGGGAGCATTGATACAGCAGCAATATCATGAGGGTGATTGAACTTAGAAGATTGTAATCTGGGGAGTACAGTATGTACCAAACACATAGCTTAGTAATAGAAGGAGATGATGGAGCCCCAGTGATATAACAACAACAACTTGCATTTATATAACACCTTTAACATAGTAAAAACGTCCCAAAGCGCTTCACTGGGGCGTCATCAGAGAAAATTTGACACCGAGCCACACAAGGAGATATGAGGACAGGTGGTCAAAGAGGTAGATTTTAAGAAGCGTCATAAAGGAGGAGAGAGAGAGGTAGAGAGGCGGAGAGGTTTAGGGAGGGAATTCCAGAGCTTAGGGCCTAGGCAGCTGAAGGCACGGCCGCCAATGGTGGGGTGATTAAAATCGGGGATGCGCAAGAGGCCAGAATTGGAGGAGTGCAAAAAGCTCAGAGGGTTGTAGGGCTGGAGGAGGTTACAGAGTTAGGGAGGGACGAGGCTGTGGAGGTAGTTGAACACAAGGTTGAGAATTTTAAAATCCAGTTATTGCTGGACCGGGAGCCAATGTAGGTCAGCGAGCACAGGGATGATGGATGGACGAGACTTGGTGCGAGTTAGGAAACAGGCAGCAGAGTTTTGGATGGGCCCAAGTTTACAGACGGTGTAAGGTGGGAGGTCGGCCAGGAGAGCATTGGAATAATTGAATCTAGAGATAACAAAGGCACGGATGAGGGTTTCAGCAGCAAATGAGCTGAGGCAGGGGTAGAGACGGGCGATGTTATGGAGGTGGAAGTAGGCGGTCTTGGTGATGGAGAGAATATGGGGCCATGGTACAGACTAGTCCAGCCTGTCTCGGGAATAGATCTCCTCACACTCTGTCTCAGTGGCTGGAGCTGTAGTGGTCAAGGTTTCCTTTCAGCATTGATGGGGCTGAAATAAACCATTCAGCCAATTTAAGGGTGGGAGAGGTGTTTGGAGGGGTCTCCAGTAGTGATAATGAATTTTAAACTTGGCGCAGATACTGATAACACGCTGCAGATCCCTGGCTTCTGGAGAACTGTTATCAGCAGTCAACAAACAGGTTCAGCTGGAGAGATTATTCTCATTAGCATCCAGTCACAGAAATAACATACTATTAAACCGACAGATTACCTCAGGAACCAACCCCACCCCCCCGGATCCCATAGTATCCGTGGACCCCGATTTGAAAACCGTATGCTGCATTGTGAGTGAGGTGTATCCTCTCTCTCTCTCCTCTCTCTCTCTCTCTCTCTCTCCTTCTCGCTCTCTCTCTCTCGCTCATGTGATTTTTAAGTGACATTTCAGAACTTGCCATGACCCCAGTAATAGCTCAGATCAGTGTGATCCTTCAGAGTGCTGCTCTCTGTATGTTCCAAATATGGAGACCCACTGCCTGAATAATTCTCTCAAAACACACAGTGAAGCAGAACATCAGAGGGCTGCTTCTTACAGAGTTTTAGAAAACTCCACCCATTAATCGATGGGCTTGGGGGTGAAGAGGCTGTAAATTAACTGGAGAGTTTGAAAGCCTGCAATAAACCACAGGAGCAGTTCTCCGCACATCAATGGGTTCTTCCCTGTCCCCCTCCCCAAATTTAAATATGTCGCCTGTTACTGAGCCCCTTTTCATTTTGTTTTGCAGGTTATTTTAGTAGAATTAATTTGCAGCTTCACAGGTATTACTGCAAGAGTGATCCTGTAGGTAAACTGAGTAATTAACTCGTCGTTCTAAAGAGCATCAAGCATGTCCTAACGTGCGATAGGCTTTGTTGCCAGTGTTCCAGACATATCTGGTTCCTGTGATTGTAGCTCTCAGCGGCCATTTGCCCTCCATTTACAACAGGGGGCTTAAACACCAAAAATTCAGCCAAGCACTCATCGAATCACTGAGCTAGAGAATGGAGCACTCTTCTGTATTTTGTGCCCAGTCGAGTCAGACACACGTGGCTCGGATATATTGCAAGTTAGATGCAGAGCAAAGCTCTCTCTACACTGTCTTACCGAGCACTCCCTCAGTCGTCGAATGATTGCAGCACAGAAAGGGGCCATTCGGCCTGTCGAGTCCATGCTGGCTCTCTGCAAGAGCAATCCAGCTACTCCCACTCCCCCGCCCTTTCCCCATAGCCCTGCAAATTTTTTTCTTTCAGTCAGATACAGTGTGAGTGATATGGAACATAAAGTTCTGTCTGCCCTGCCCGCCAATGCCCCTCAATCCCAATTCCAGAAGAGTACACTTCTGTCACACTTCCATTTCCCACAGCATCTCTTCCGGGGATGTCCGAGTGACGGCCAGTTTAGTGCCAGTTATTATTGAATCGTGGATTCATCCTGGTTCTGCATTGTGTTCTCTTTTTAAAAGAGCGCCATCTCTCAGCTATTTTGTTCACTTTCCTATTTATTGCACCTTCTATATCTACCACGAAAACTCCTGGGTTACCGTTAGCATCCCCCCTTGTGGCTCTCTTTATGATCACCCCCTCACTCTTCATCAAATTAAGATGATCACAAAAAGAATGAAAGGGACAAAAATTCTTTACACGGAAAGTGGAATTCTCTGCTACAGGTTTTTGGAGAAGCCGTCTCCATAATAAATTCTTATAAAAGTGAATTGGATAATTGTTTGAAAAAGAGGAATATTAAAGGGCATGGGGAACGAGCAGGAGAGCGGGATTGGACCAGCTGGCTAATGTGAAGAAAAACACCAGTGCAGACTTGATGGGCCGAATGGCCTATTTCTGTGCTGTAACATTCTGATTCTGCGTATAAGTGGCTATTCGATTTTTCTTTATATTGACTCCGTTCCACATTCCCCTCCATTTTCCAACAAGCAGTGCCTGAGCTGGACTTTGGCTCACAGTAGTACTGCCTTCCGCTATTTTGGTCAACTGGTTTTTCCATCATGAGTCTGGAAATTGAATGTCAGCGTGACAGTTCTGCTGTTGGGTGAGTTCATACAGTCTCTTGTTACCCGGTGTTTGGGCATCCCTATATAGTGATGTATTTCAGAGAGAGGTCCACTGGTCCCATCCAGCTGTCTCCTCCTTTCCTGTCGGATATCCATCATTCAATAATCATGAATCCCTTCAGATGACAGGAAATTCCTCCTTGGAATCCTGTAACGTTTCCTCTTCAGCCAGCTGCACTGGCAGTTTTATTCCATCTTTGACTAAGAAATTCTGCCTGAATTGCCTGTTTAAGTCTCCATATCTTGAATCTATACCCCAGGTTCTGAAATTTCTGTCTATCCAGAATGGCATCTCTCTTTCCAACTTAATGAATCCCACTCCTGATCTTAAAACTTCTATCAAGTCTCCTCTTTTTGGCTTCTCTTCTTGAGAAAGAAGTCCTCGGGTCATGTCTGTTCTTCATGCTCAGTCCCCTGAGTTCTGTTACGAACCTTTGTAACCCTGTTGAACCCTCTCCAACAACAATTCATCCCTCGTTGAAATCCAGGATCCAAAAATGGATGCAGTTCTCCAGATGTGGCATCTAAAATAAATAGAGATTTTTTTTAAACTTCCAGAAAAAGAAAATCATCTCGAGGGGGCTGGAATACAAAGGGGTGGAAGTTATGCTTCAGTTGTATAGAGCCTTGTTCAGACACTACCTGGAGTATTACGGTCCGTTTTGAACATCACACCTCAGGAAGGATATATTGGCCTTGGAGCGGGTGAAGGCAGATCCATTAAAAGGATACCAAAGCTAAAAGAGTTAACTTATGAGCTCAAGTTGCATAGACCTGGCCTGTATTCCCTTGAGTATAGAAGATTGTGGGGTGATCTGATCGAGGTGTTGAAAACGGTAAACAGATTTGAAAGGGTAGATACAGAGAAACTTATGGTGGAGAAATCGAGAATGAGCGGATATAATGTTAAAATCAGGTCATTTAGGAGGGAAATCAGGAAGCACTTTTTTACACAAAGGGTGGTAGAAACCTGGAATTCTCTTCCCACAAAAGGCTGCGGATGCTGGAACAGTTGGAACTTTCAAGACTGAGATCGATAGATTTTTGTTAGGTATGCGTAGTGAGGGATATGGAGCAAAGGCGGGGAAATGGAATTGAGGGACTAATCAGCTATGATCCGTTTGAATAGCAGAGCAGGATCGAGGGGCTGAATGGCCCACACTTGTTCCTATGTTCATATCTAAAAGGCCACATACAACTTTAATATCTACCTGTTTGATTTTCTGTTACCCTCCCAGCCCCCACCCCCCTTTGGTGACCTGCCCAACATTGTATCTGCTTCCTTTATCACCTGGGAATGCTGGTCTGATGGTGTTAGTGACCTGCCCAGCAATGTTCTGTGAGCTCTCTGCTGCACTGATACCTCCAGTACGAGCACATTATCCAGGTAACTTTCTATCGCCAAATCCATCACTTCACATTTACTGTATCTACCACTTTTTTCTACGCACTAACTCAGTGACTTAGGTTTTCTGCCTCTTCCCCCTCACCCCCACTTGATTGGATGACACCTTTGAGAGAAAGATGTAGTCAATGAGCTCCCTTCATGGAAATGTGATTTTTTTTTTTGTCTGAAAGTTTTTAGATTCAGTAATGGGGTGCGTGCATGGCCCGAGCGTGCTCTGATAGTGCTTGCACAGGGTCTACCTCTTTAGCTTCTGTCCCAGAACCTCCTCCCCTGAATTCAGAACACCGGATACCAAGGGCTAAAGGACAGCCCTGGTCCAGAGTGCCAAGAGTGCCAATGAAGGAGGCCATGTTTCCCTGGGTTTTTTTTAAGTAAGTAATCTCCATTGTTTCCCCTTCATTTACAATTGAATCAGAAATACCTAATGGCTTTATTGGACATGACCTCCCTTATCTAAAGCCATGCTGACTCTCTTCTATTATTCTGTGCCCTTAACACTGATCCCTTTCCCAGCTCTCAGCATTACTTCAAACAATCATCCTACAATCAGTGTGAGGCTTATAGATGAGATGCTTCAACACTGATTTTTCAAGCTAGGAGTTACATTTGCTGTTGTGGAGCCCCCTTGAGTCCAGTGACTGGGTTTTTGAGGGGAGGCGGGGAGGGGGGAGGTGTAAGGTTAGGATTTGGGGCAGGATTGAATACAGGAGTTGGGATGTCTTGTTGAAGTTGTACAAGACATTAGTAAGGCCACACTTGGAATACTGTGTACAGTTCTGGTCACCCTATTATAGAAAGGATATTATTAAACTAGAAAGAGCGCAGAAAAGATTTACTAGGATGCTACCGGGACTTGATGGTTTGACTTATAGGGAGAGGTTGGATAGACTGAGACTTTTTTCCCTGGAGAGTAGGAGGTTAAGGGGTGATCTTATAGAAGTCTATAAAATAATGAGGGGCATAGATAAGGTAGATAGTCAAAATCTTTTCCCAAAGGTAGGGGAGTCTATAACGAGGGGGCATAGATTTAAGGTGAGAGGGGAGAGATACAAAAGGGTCCAGAGGGGCAATTTTTTCACTCAAAGGGTGGTGAGTGTCTGGAACGAGCTGCCAGAGGCAGTAGTAGAGGCGGGTACAATTTTGTCTTTTATAAAGCATTTGGACAGTTACATGGGTAAGATGGGTATAGAGGGATATGGGCCAAGTGCAGGCAATTGGGACTAGCTTAGTGGTATAAACTGGGCGACATGGACATGTTGGGCCGAAGGGCCTGTTTCCATGTTGTAAACTTCTATGATTCTAGGATTCAACCGCCAATGTTCGTCAATTCCAGTGGAAGAAATGCCCTCACCCCAAAGTAGTGAGCGTCTTTTTTGACTGCCTATAGTGACACCACAAGCCCCGGTCAGAATGGAGATGATTGGGTAATTCCGCCATCAATCATGCCTGGAGACCGCACTGCTGTATGAGACTGGGACTGATTTTACGCACATAATTATGTAATTATCCTCCACTCACTGCATTTTGCTTTTATCGGGAGACTTTGCTGTAGTTTTGGTCATTAATTCTGTTTGCTGTAGTTCGTAGAGACTCTATTTAAATAGACCCTGTTTGCTTTAAAATAGACTCTGTTTGCTTTAAAATAGACTCTGTTTGCTTTAAAATAGACTCTGTTTGCTGTAAAATAGACTCTGTTTGCTGTAAAATAGACTCTGTTTGCTGTAAAATAGACTCTGTTTGCTGTAAAATAGACTCTGTTTGCTTTAAAATAGACTCTGTTTGCTTTAAAATAGACTCTGTTTGCTGTAAAATAGACTCTGTTTGCTTTAAAATAGACTCTGTGTGCTTTAAAATAGACTCTGTTTGCTGTAAAGTAGACAGTTTGCTGATCCTGCCGTACATTCTGCCCCACCTCCACTCATTGGCTAACACAGTGGTGTCAATACTCACTCCGGTCTATGTAATTCTATGTAATAAAGGCAGTGGAAATACCTCTTTAGAATGTCTATGTTAATCCTTCACAATGAGACGAGACCTGGCCCAGGCCTCATTACACCGTCCCTCTGCAGCTGTGGGGTGGGGGGGAGGTAGAATATGGACAGGGCTCATAAGTGTGGTAGTGCAGAGCTCTCTGTTCCAGAGGGAAGGGTCTGGCTGGCTCCCAGGGATAATGGCTCTGCACTACCACACTTATGACCCCTGTCCATATTCTACCGGTCTTTTGTCCACCTTTCTTTCATTGATCCCAGCCCGCAGATTCCCTATGGACATTCCCACATAATCCCAACGGACACAGAAAACAAAATGAGTGAGGCTTGCAAGGCTGCACCACAAGACAAGACTACCGCAAGGTCCTTTCAGATTGCACTGATTTCGGTTCGCGGCCCATTGCCTCACTCATCAGTGGGACCACCCAATTTATAAGCTTGGGATTGTCAGCCAGGAAAGACATCAGTGGGCTTCAAGCATTTACCATGTGGTGGGTTTCCCCAGGGTGCAAGGGTTTATAGACGACGCTCATGGTGCAATACAGGACCCACCTCAAAACCCCCCATGAACTTCGTAAATTGCAAGGGATTCCACTCCCTCAGTGCTCGGGTGGTTTGCAGCGAGCAGCGTAAGATCTTAAACAGAAGCGCTAAATTTGCAGCAAGCTGCCACTTTAACCTCAGGATGTCCAGCTTCCCTGCTCTGTTCCAGAGGGAAGGGTCTGGCTGGCTCCCAGGGATAATGGCTCTGCACTACCACCCTTATGACCCCTGTCCATATTCTACCTCCCCCCCACCCCACAGCTGCAGAGGGACGGTGTAATGAGGCCTGGGCCAGGTCTCGTCTCATTGTGAAGGATTAACATAGACATTCTAAAGAGCTATTTCCACTGCCTTTATTACATAGAATTACATAGAATCTACAGCACAGAAACAGGCCATTCGGCCCAACCGGTCCATGCCGGTATTTATGCTCCACATGAGCCTCCTCCCTCCTCTCCTCATCTCACCCTATCAGCATATCCTTCTATTCCTTTCTCCCTCATGTGTTTATCTAGTTTCCCCTTAAATGCATCTATGCTATTTACCTCAACTACTCCTTGTGGTAGTGAGTTCCACATTCTTACCACTCTCTGGGTAAAGAAGTTCCTCCTGAATTCCCTATTGGATTTATTAGTGACTGTCTTATATTTATGACCCTTAGTTTTGGTCTCCCCCACAAACATTTTCTCTACATCTACCCTATCAAACCATTTCATAATCTTAAAGACCTCTATCAGGTCATCTCTCAGCCTTCCCTTTTCTGGAGGAAAGAGCCCTGGCCTGTTCGGCAGGAACCTTACAGGACAAACCAGCCCGGCTCTCCAGAATAGTTTTGGCTCGCTGAGTGCTGCATGACTTTGCCCTGTGGCAAGGCCCTTCCAATGGAGATCCCAGAAAAGGAAAGTAGGCCAACCAGCCCGCCCGCAACAGGAAGAAACAGCACAGGAGGCCCCAAGAGCTGGAGGAAGATGTCTTCAACAGCACCTGACAAGCACTGCCTTCTCCAAACAAGAAATGGAGCGGGCTCTCTCTTGCAGCCCCTGTACTCACGCCAACACCTTGTCCTTTTCCAACCAATCCTGCTTATTTCTCCTTATCACTCCTCTCAACTAAAGCCTCTAAGGTCACCGAAACACAGAACTCAAACAAAGAACAGGCATCATTCGAAATATTGGATTTTATCACAAAGCAGGCTTACTCTGCATGCATAAATTTACAATAAGACTTTTCCCGCTTTGCTCCCCTCCCCTTCTCATTTTCTCTCTCTCTCTTACCACCCCCACCCCCCCCCCCCCACCCGACCCTGGTACATCATCGCTCACTCTCTTGTGCTCTCTCTCTCCCTACTGCTTTTTCGCTCTCCTTGCTGCATTCTCTCTCTCCCTGCTGTGTTCTATCTCTCTTTACTGTGTTCTGTCTCTCTTTACTGCGTTCTCTCCTTGCTGCGTTCTCTCTCCTTGCTGCGTTCTCTCTCCTTGCTGCGTTCTCTCTCTCTCCTTGCTGCGTTCTCTCTCTCCTTGCTGCGTTCTCTCTCTCTCTCCTTGCTGCGTTCTCTCTCTCTCCTTGCTGCGTTCTCTCTCTCTCTCCTTGCTGCGTTCTCTCTCTCTCTCCTTGCTGCGTTCTCTCTCTCTCTCCTTGCTGCGTTCTCTCTCTCTCTCCTTGCTGCGTTCTCTCTCTCTCTCCTTGCTGCGTTCTCTCTCTCTCTCCTTGCTGCGTTCTCTCTCTCTCTCCTTGCTGCGTTCTCTCTCTCTCTCCTTGCTGCGTTCTCTCTCTCTCTCCTTGCTGCGTTCTCTCTCTCTCCTTGCTGCGTTCTCTCTCTCTCTCCTTGCTGCGTTCTCTCTCTCTCTCCTTGCTGCGTTCTCTCTCTCTCCTTGCTGCGTTCTCTCTCTCCTTGCTACATCCTCGCTCACCCCTATTTCATCTCCTCACTCTGTCCGTGTCTCATTTTCTCTCTTCCGCTCTCCTGCTCTTCCTTTCTTACTCTGCCCCTTTCGCTGTGAGGGAGAAGCACTCTTGGAGGGATTTAGAATGAACTTTGTGTCTTTGACTGAATGGTAAGTGACGAAAACCAGATGTTGCCAGATTTACTGCTCTACTGCCTTGTTCTTCAAGCCAGAAGAAGCCTGGGTCATTTGAAATCTGATTGGCCTGTGATTATGAATGACCTGGAATTTCAAGTTCCAAATCGGCACTGGGGGTCAACCTGGCCTAACGTGGGTCACTGCCCATTGGTCTCTGTTTACAAGGTTTAGATGTGTGTGAGAGAGTAAGTGTGTGTGAGAGTGAGTGTGTGTGAGAGTGTGAGTGTGTGTGTGTGAGAGTGAGTGTGTGTGAGAGTGTGTGTGTGAGAGAGTGAGTGTGTGTGTGTGAGAGTGAGTGTGTGTGAGAGTGAGTGTGTGTGAGAGTGAGTGTGTGAGAGTGAGTGTGTGAGAGTGAGTGTGTGAGAGAGTAAGTGTGTGAGAGAGTGTGTGTGTGTGTTGAATGTGTGAGAGAGTGAGTATGTGTGAGAGTGTGTGAGAGAGTGAGTGTGTGTGAGAGTGTGTGTGTGTGTTGAATGTGTGAGAGAGTGAGTGTGTGTGAGAGTGAGTGTGTGTGAGAGTGAGTGTGTGTGAGAGTGTGTGAGAGAGTGAGTGTGTGTGAGAGAGTGAGTGTGTGTGAGAGAGTGAGTGTGTGAGAGAGTGAGTGTGTGAGAGAGTGAGTGTGTGTGTTGAATGTGTGAGAGAGTGAGTGTGTGAGAGAGTGAGTGTGAGAGAGTGAGTGTGTGTGTTGAATGTGTGAGAGAGTGAGTGTGTGTGAGAGAGTGAGTGTGTGTGAGAGAGTGAGTGTGTGTGAGAGAGTGAGTGTGTGAGAGAGTGAGTGTGTGTGTTGAATGTGTGAGAGAGTGAGTGTGTGTGAGAGAGTGAGTGTGTGTGAGAGAGTGAGTGTGTGTGAGAGTGAGTGTGTGTGTTGAATGTGTGAGAGAGTGAGTGTGTGAGAGAGTGAGTGTGTGTGAGAGAGTGAGTGTGTGTGAGAGTGAGTGTGTGTGTTGAATGTGTGAGAGAGTGAGTGTGTGTGAGAGAGTGAGTGTGTGTGAGAGAGTGAGTGTGTGTGTTGAATGTGTGAGAGAGTGAGTGTGTGAGAGAGTGAGTGTGTGTGAGAGTGAGTGTGTGAGAGAGTGAGTGTGTGTGTTGAATGTGTGAGAGAGTGAGTGTGTGAGAGAGTGAGTGTGTGAGAGAGTGAGTGTGTGTGTTGAATGTGTGAGAGAGTGAGTGTGTGTGAGAGAGTGAGTGTGTGTGAGAGAGTGAGTGTGTGAGAGAGTGAGTGTGTGAGAGAGTGAGTGTGTGTGTTGAATGTGTGAGAGAGTGAGTGTGTGAGAGAGTGAGTGTGTGAGAGAGTGAGTGTGTGTGTTGAATGTGTGAGAGAGTGAGTGTGTGTGAGAGTGAGTGTGTGTGAGAGAGTGTGTGTGAGAGAGTGAGTGTGTGAGAGAGTGAGTGTGTGAGAGAGTGAGTGTGTGTGTTGAATGTGTGAGAGAGTGAGTGTGTGAGAGAGTGAGTGTGTGAGAGAGTGAGTGTGTGTGTTGAATGTGTGAGAGAGTGAGTGTGAGAGAGTGAGTGTGTGAGAGAGTGAGTGTGTGAGAGAGTGAGTGTGTGAGAGAGTGAGTATGTGTGAGAGTGTGTGAGAGAGTGAGTGTGTGAGAGAGTGAGTGTGTGAGAGAGTGAGTGTGTGAGAGAGTGAGTGTGTGAGAGAGTGAGTGTGTGAGAGAGTGAGTATATGTGAGAGTGTGTGTGCGTGTTTTGAAACACCTCGCTGGAGGATTGTTTTTGGGGAGGGGGACGCAATCTGCAGCACAGGACAAACCAATAGGATCCCTCGCCCCCCCTCAAAAAAATCACTGTGGAGGGGGTGAGAGAGAGTATCTTGAGGTATGTCTGGGCAGCCAAGCAGACAGGTCTCAGCCATGGCTGTTCTATAACTGGCCAGAGGGCCCAAGGTGACTGGCATTCTGTCCGCTCATCTCCCTGTGGTGAGACCCCAGTCTGTGTTAACCGTGCCCCTATATCGGCATGCCTGGTACCTTCCGATGAATGGCATTTAACCAGCGCTGTGTCAGTGTGGGGCACAGTGTGTTAGGCCTGCAGCTTATTGACTGTATAATGCCCTCTCTAGATGTAGAGAAGATGTTTCCACTTGTGGGGAAGTCCAAAACTACCATAAATATAAGATAGTCACTAATAAATCCAATAGGGAATTCAGGAGAAACTTCTTTACCCAGAGAGTGGTAAGAATGTGGAACTCGCTATGGAGTGGTTGAGGCAAGTGGATAGAAGCATTTAAGGGAAGTCAGATAAGCACATGAGGGAGAAAGGAATAGAAGGATATGCTGATGGGGTTAGATGAAGAGAAGTGGACCAGCATGGACCCTGTTGGGCTGAATGGCCTGTTTCTGTGCTGTACATTCTATGTAATTCTAGTCAATAACATTAACTGAAAGGCTCCAGACATGTTGTATTGGGTGTCTGTGTTAAAGGTAGTCGGAGAAACTTCTATAGTCTGGAACATCCCACTGACTGGCGTCTCTGATCTTTCACACACAACCAAAACCGACCAGATTACCTGTTGTCAACGGTAAATGGATCGGTCCAATTTATACCTCCAATGTCAGCCTTTTATATATAAAAAAGAGCTTCGATTTAACTCGGCTTTGCTTCGGGAGACAGAGCTGTGACGCTCGGATGTTTTTCTGCTAAGTTTGTCCATGGCAATTCTCCCTCCTGCCCCTGAGGGAGATGCCGGGCCTCGGCCTACTTTTCTCCACAGCAGCGGTGCTATGATCAGAGACTCTGCCGTGTCGGAGGGAGGGGGCATGGTCCCTGTGCCCACTGCTCCATTACAGTGGATAGTCCGGTCTGTTGGTGCTCATTAGGGGGGGTAAGGTGCAGGCACTGGTTTCCAAGAGGAGTAACTTAGGGCCTGCGGCAGGCTGTTACACCTGTTCAGGAAGATGTTCGCGAGACTTTGCCTTTAAACTCGACCCCCCCGTTTGTTGTTCGATCTAAAAAAAAAACTTGGATCGCAAAACAGTTTGAATTCGAGCAGCTCCCCTTGGATACAAGGGGCACATCCGAGTACGTCACCATGACAACACTTAGCGGGAGGTAGGGAGGGGCCGAAGGGATACTGAAAGCTTGGCCGAAAGGATGGGTTTCGAAGGAAGAGAGAGAGAAAGAAAGAGGTAGAACGGCAAAGTGGTTCAAGATGAGAGCTCCAAAGAATGGGTGCTGGAGCGGAGAGAGAAGCAGGAATCCAGGATCTGGTACAGGTCAGGAGATAGAACTGGAGATAATTGCCGAGGTCAAATGGAGTGAGACCAAGGAGGGATTTTAAAATTCAGGATTGAGAGAGAACATGGAGCCAGTGAAACTTGGCAAGTACAAAGGTGATAGATGGGGGTCCTTATTGAAGGAGGGGACTAGAGCTGCTGTTTATGACTGGTGTTGGAGGAGACCAGTATGTATTAACTATACTCACTTATACACCTTTTAAGAACATAAGAAATAGGAGCAGGAGTCGGCCACATGGCCCCTCGAGCCTGCTCCGCCATTCAATAAGATCATGGCTGATCTTAACTACACTTTCCTGCCCAATCACCATATCCCCTGATTCCCTAGAGTCCAAAAATCTGTCTATCTCAGTCTTGAATTTACTCAATGAATCAGCATCCACAGCCCTCTTGGGTAGAGAATTCCAAAAATTCACAGCTCTCTGAGTGTAGAAATTCCTCCTCATCTCAGTCCTGAATGGCCAACCCTTATCCTGAGACTATGCCCCTTAGTTCTAGACTCTCCAGCCAGGGGAAACAACCTCTCAGCCTCTACCCTGTCAAGCCCCCTCAGAATCTTCTATGTTTCAATGAGATCACCTCTCATTCTTTCAAACTCCAGAGAATATAGGCCCATTCTACTTAATCTGTCCTCATAGGACAACCCTGTCATCCCAGGAATCAATCTAGTGAAACTTCATTGCACCGCCTCTAAGGCAAGTATAGTGGTCAGAGACAGGAGGATGTGACTGTGGGGACCCAGGATGCAGTGATGGAGGAGCCTCAGCCCTTGACCGTGTCCAACAGGTACTAGGTACTTGCTACCTGTATGGATGAGAACAAAGACTGCAGGAAGGATGGGCAAATTGACCACGGCACCATGGTACAGGGGCCATTCAAGTGGGGGGAGTAAAAAGGAATGTGGTTATGGTAGGGGCTAGTATCGTCAGGGGGATAGACTCCGTTCTCTGCAGCCACGACCGAGAGTCCCGAAGGTTGTGTTGCCTGCCCGGTGCCAGGGTTAAGGACATCTCCTCGAGGTTCAAAAAGAACTTGGAACAGGAAGGGGAGGATCCAGTTGTCGTGATCCATGTAGGAACCAACGACATAGGTAGAACTAGGAATGGGGTTCTGCTGAGGGAGTTTGAGGAGCCAGGGTCTAAATTAATAAGCTGAACCTCAAAGGTAATAATCTCTGGATTACTACCTGAGACATGTGCAAATTGGCATTGGGACAAACAGATCAGAGAGTTCAATGGGTGGGTTAAAGAGTGATGTGGGAGACAGGGGTTTCCATTCATGGGGCACTGACACCAGTACTGGGGAAAGAGGAGCTGTTCTGACGGGACGGATTCCACTTAAACTGGGCTGGGACCAGCGTCCTGGCGAATTGAAGAACTAGGGCTGTAGATAGGACTTTAAACTAAAAAGGGGAGGGGGAGGGGTCAGGAGAAATTTAGAAATCTAATGAGAAAAGTTAAGAGAATAGAAAGTGTAGTGACTTGGGTAAAGATAAACAGAGTGGAAGGGACAGAGAGTTTACCAATAATAGTGTAACAACAAGTAAGGTCAAAGCAGGAAAAAATGGTGAAAAGCTAAAATTAAAGGCTCTTTATCTGAATGCACAGAGCATTCGTAACAAGATAGATGAATTAGTTGCACAAAGAGAGATAAATGAGTTTGAACTAATAGCCTTTACAGAGATATGGTTACAAAATGTCCAAGGTTGGGAACTAAATATTCCAGTGTACATGACGTTTAGAAAAGACAGCCAGAATGGAAAAGGAGGGGCGATATCCCCGATAATAAAGGACGACATAAGGACAGAGGTGAGAATGGATCTTGGCTCAGAAGATCAGGAAGTAGAATCAGTCTGGGTGGAAATTAGAAATAACAAGAGGCAGAAAACACTGGTGGGAGTAGTTTATAGGCCCTCTAATGGCAATACCGTTGGACAGAATATTAATCATGAAATAATGAGAGCTTGTAATAAAGGAAATGCAGTAATCATGGGGAATTTTATTCTGCATACCGACTGGGCAAATCAAATTGGCAAAGGTAGTTTGGAGGACGAGTTCATGGAATGCATTTGAGACAGTTTCCTAGAGCAATACGTCATGGAACCAACCAGGGAACGGGCTATTTTAGATCTTGTACTGTGTAATGAGACAGGGTTAATTAGTAATCTCACAGTAAAAGAGCCTCTGGGGAAGAGTGATCATAATATGATAGAATTTCACATTCAGTTTGAAAGTAACGTACTTAAGTCAGAAACTAGAGTCTTAATCTTAAATAAAGCCAATTACACAGGTATGAGGGGTGAGTTGTCAAAGGTAGATTGGGAAATTACATTAAAGGGTTTGACAGTTGAAAAGCAATGGCAAACATTTAAAGAAATCTTTCAATATTCTCAACAAGTATACATTCCATTGAGAAATAAAAACTCCACGGGAAAAGTGATGCACCCGTGGCTAATTAAAGAAGTTAAGAATAGTATTAGATTAAAAGAAGAGGCCTATAATGTTGCCATGAAGAGTAATAAGCCTGGGGATTGGGAGAGTTTTAGAAACCAACAAAGGACGACCAAAAAATTGATAAAAAGGGAGAAAATAGAATATGAGAGTAAACTAGCAAGAAATATAAAAACGGATTGTAAGAGCTTCTGCAAGTGTGTGAAAAGGAAGAGAGTAACAAAAGTAAACTTTGGTCCCTTAGAGACTGAGACAGGAGAAATTATAATGGGGAATCAGAAAATGGCAGATGCGTTAAACAAATATTTTGTATCTGTCTTCACAGTAGAAGACACATAAAGCATACCAAAAATAGTGGGGAACCAAGGGGTAAATCAGAATTAGGAACTTAAAACAATTAATATCACTAAAGAAAAAGTACTGGACAAACTAATGGGGCTAAAAGCTGACAAATCCCCTGGACCTGATGGCCTACATCCTAGGGTTCTAAAAGAGGCGGCTACAGAGATAGTGGATGCATTGGTTGTGATCTTCCAAAATTCTCTAGATACTAGAACGGTCCCAGTGGATTGGAAGGTAGAAAATGTAACCCCGCTATTCAAGAAGGGAGGGAGAGAGAAAACAGGGAACTACAGGCCAGTTAGCCTGACATCGGTCGTCGGGAAAATGCTGGAATCCATTATTAAGGAAGTGGTAACAGGGTAATTAGAAAATCATATGATAAGGCAGAGTCAACATGGTTTTATGAAAGGGAAATCATGTTTGACAAATTTATTAGAGTTTTTTGAGGATGTAACTAGCAGGGTAGATAAAGGGGAACCAGTGGATGTCGTATATTTGGATTTTCAAATGGCATTTGATAAGGTGCCACATAAAAGGTTGTTACACAAGATAAGGGCTCATGGGGTTGGGGGTAATATATTAGCATGGATAGAGGATTGGTTAAAGGACAGAAAACAGAGAGTAGGGATAAACAGGTCATTCTCAGGTTGGCAGGCTGTAACTAATGGGGTGTCGCAAGGATCGGTGTTTGGGCCTCAGCTATTTACAATCTATATTAATGACTTAGATGAAGGGACCGAGTGTAATGTATCCAAGTTTGCTGACGGTACAAAGCTAGGTAGGAAAGTGAGCTGTGAGGAGGACACAAAGAGTCTGCAAAGGGATATCGACAGGTTAAGTGAGTGGGCAAGAAAGTGACAGATGGAGTATAATGTGGGGAAATGTGAGGTTATTCACTTTGGTAGGAAGAATAAAAAAACATATTTCTTAAATGGTGAGAAACTATTAAATGTTGGTATTCAGAGAGACTTGGGTGTCCCAGTACAAGAAACACAAAAAGTTAGTATGCAGGTACAGCAGGCAATTAGGAAAGCAAATGACATGTTGGCCTTTATTGCAAGGGGATTGGAGTACAAGAGTAAGGAACTCTTACTACAGTTATACAGGGCTTTAGTGAGACCTCTCCTGGAGTACTGTGTATAGTTTTGGTCTCCTTATCTAAGGAAGGATATACTTGCCTTGGAGGCGGTGCAATGAAGGTTCACTAGATTAATTCCTGGGATGAGAGAGTTGTCTGACGAAGAGAGGTTGAGTAGAATGGGCCTAAACTCTCTGGAGTTTAGAAAAATGAGAGGTGATCTCATTGAAACATATAAGATTATGAGGGGGCTTGACAGGGTAGATGCTGAGAGGTTGTTTCCCCTGACTAGAGAGTCTAGAACTAGGGGTCATCATCTCAGGATAAGGGGTCGGCCATTCAAGACTGAGGAGGAATTTCTTCACTCACAGGGTTGTGAATCTTTGGAATTCTCTATCCCAGAGGGCTGTGGATGCTGATTCATTGAATATATTCAAGGCTGAGATTGATAGATTTTTGGACTATTGGGGAATCAAGGCATATGGGGATCAGACGGGAAAGTGGAGTTGAGGTCAAAAATCA
Source organism: Heptranchias perlo (assembly GCF_035084215.1). Classification (NCBI taxonomy): domain Eukaryota; kingdom Metazoa; phylum Chordata; class Chondrichthyes; order Hexanchiformes; family Hexanchidae; genus Heptranchias; species Heptranchias perlo. Next base: position 8,557,184 of record NC_090336.1, on the reverse strand, counting down.
GCCATGATCTTACTCAGGCTCGAGGGGCCGTATGGCCTACTCCTGCTCCTATTTCTTATCTTCTTATGTTCTTATGTTCGATTTCCTTCCTTAGATAAGGAGACCAATACTGTACACAGTACTCCAGGTGAGGTCTCACCAAAGCCCTGTACAATTGGAGCAAGACTTCCTTACTCTTATACTCCAACCCCCTTGCAATAAAGGCCAACATTCCATTTGCTTTCCTAATTGCTTGCTGTACCTGCATGTTAACTTTCTGTGTTTCGTGTACAAATCTCTTTGAACATCAACATTTAATAGTTTCTCACCATTTAAAAAATATTCTGTTTTTCTATTCTTTCCACCAAAGTTAATAACCTCTTAAGTTGCCTTTGAAGAGATTTTGTAAATAGATTTACTCACGGCTCGTAATGGGCTCATGATCATAATGTGCAGAGCAGCACCATATTACTGCAAGGGCAACAGGAACTGGGGAAGTGCTGCTGTGTGCCGGGCAGGATGGGCTAGGTCTGATCTGTTGTCCAGCAGGAAAGGAGGATATGTCTGCTGTGGGCCCAGAGAGGAGTGGGAGCTTCTGACAGGAGTTTGGCCTTGGGGAGGAAGGGAAATTTCTGTTGTAGGTTTGGACGGTTGGGGAGGGGGAGGTGGGGGAGGAATTCTGCAGTGGGCTTGGAAACAGAGGTATATGTGAGGGAGTGTGTGAGAGTGTGAGATTATATGTGAGAGTGTGTGTGTGAGAGTGTGTGAGAGTGTGAGATTATATGTGAGAGTGTGTGTGTGAGAGTGTGTGAGAGTGTGAGATTATATGTGAGAGTGTGTGAGGGAGTGTGTGAGAGTGTGAGATTATATGTGAGAGTGTGTGAGGGAGTGTGTGAGAGAGAGTGTGTGGGAGTGTGTGAGAGTGTGTGTGAGAGTGTGTGAGAGAGAGTGTGAGAGTGTGAGATTATATGTGGGAGTGTGTGAGGGAGTGTGTGAGAGAGAGTGTGTGGGAGTGTGTGAGAGTGTGTGTGAGAGTGTGTGAGAGTGTGTGAGAGAGAGAGTGTGAGAGAGAGTGTGTGAGAGTGTGTGAGAGAGAGAGTGTGAGAGAGAGTGTGAGAGTGTGTGTGGGAGTGTGTGTGTGTGAGATTATATGTGAGATTATATGTGGGAGTGTGTGAGAGTGTGAGATTATATGTGAGAGTGTGTGTGAGAGTGTGAGATTATATGTGGGAGTGTGTGTGAGAGTGTGAGATTATATGTGAGAGTGTGTGGGAGTGTGTGTGAGAGTGTGAGATTATATGTGAGAGTGTGTGGGAGTGTGTGTGAGAGTGTGAGATTATATGTGAGAGTGTGTGGGAGTGTGTGTGAGAGTGTGAGATTATATGTGAGAGTGTGTGGGAGTGTGTGTGAGAGTGTGAGATTATATGTGAGAGTGTGTGGGAGTGTGTGTGAGAGTGTGAGATTATATGTGGGAGTGTGTGTGAGTGTGAGATTATATGTGGGAGTGTGTGTGAGGGAGTGTGTGAGAGTGTGAGATTATATGTGGGAGTGTGTGAGAGTGTGAGATTATATGTGGGAGTGTGTGTGAGAGTGTGTGTGAGAGTGTGAGATTATATGTGAGAGTGTGTGAGAGTGTGAGATTATATGTGAGAGTGTGTGGGAGTGTGTGTGAGAGTGTGAGATTATATGTGAGAGTGTGTGAGAGTGTGAGATTATATGTGAGAGTGTGTGGGAGTGTGAGATTATATGTGAGAGTGTGTGGGAGTGTGTGTGAGAGTGTGAGATTATATGTGAGAGTGTGTGGGAGTGTGTGTGAGAGTGTGAGATTATATGTGAGAGTGTGTGGGAGTGTGTGTGAGAGTGTGAGATTATATGTGAGAGTGTGTGGGAGTGTGTGTGAGAGTGTGAGATTATATGTGGGAGTGTGTGAGGGAGTGTGTGAGAGTGTGAGATTATATGTGAGAGTGTGTGGGAGTGTGTGTGAGAGTGTGAGATTATATGTGGGAGTGTGTGTGAGTGTGAGATTATATGTGGGAGTGTGTGTGAGGGAGTGTGTGAGAGTGTGAGATTATATGTGGGAGTGTGTGAGAGTGTGAGATTATATGTGGGAGTGTGTGTGAGAGTGTGTGTGAGAGTGTGAGATTATATGTGAGAGTGTGTGAGAGTGTGAGATTATATGTGAGAGTGTGTGGGAGTGTGTGTGAGAGTGTGAGATTATATGTGAGAGTGTGTGAGAGTGTGAGATTATATGTGAGAGTGTGTGGGAGTGTGAGATTATATGTGAGAGTGTGTGGGAGTGTGTGTGAGAGTGTGAGATTATATGTGAGAGTGTGTGAGAGTGTGAGATTATATGTGAGAGTGTGTGAGGGAGTGTGAGATTATATGTGAGAGTGTGTGGGAGTGTGAGATTATATGTGAGAGTGTGTGGGAGTGTGTGTGAGAGTGTGAGATTATATGTGAGAGTGTGTGTGAGAGTGTGAGATTATATGTGAGAGTGTGTGGGAGAGTGTGAGATTATATGTGAGAGTGTGTGGGAGTGTGAGATTATATGTGGGAGTGTGTGTGAGGAGTGTGTGAGAGTGTGAGATTATATGTGAGAGTGTGTGGGAGTGTGTGTGAGAGTGTGAGATTATATGTGAGAGTGTGTGAGAGTGTGAGATTATATGTGAGAGTGTGTGGGAGTGTGTGTGAGAGTGTGAGATTATATGTGAGAGTGTGTGTGAGAGTGTGAGATTATATGTGAGAGTGTGTGGGAGTGTGAGATTATATGTGGAGTGTGTGTGAGGGAGTGTGTGAGAGTGTGAGATTATATGTGGGAGTGTGTGTGAGAGTGTGAGATTATATGTGGGAGTGTGTGTGGAGTGTGTGAGAGTGTGAGATTATGTGGGAGTGTGTGTGAGAGTGTGTGAGGGAGTGTGTGAGATTATATGTGAGAGTGTGTGAGTGTGAGATTATATGTGAGTGTGTGAGAGTGTGAGATTATATGTGAGAGTGTGTGAGAGTGTGAGATTATATGTGAGAGTGTGTGAGAGTGTGAGATTATATGTGAGAGTGTGTGAGAGTGTGAGATTATATGTGAGAGTGTGTGGGAGTGTGTGTGAGAGTGTGAGATTATATGTGAGAGTGTGTGAGGGAGTGTGTGAGAGTGTGAGATTATATGTGAGTGTGTGTGGGAGTGTGTGTGAGAGTGTGAGATTATATGTGAGTGTGTGTGAGAGTGTGAGATTATATGTGGAGTGTGTGGGAGTGTGTGTGAGAGTGTGAGATTATATGTGAGATTATTGGTGAGTGTGTGAGAGTGTGAGATTATATGTGAGAGTGTGTGAGGGAGTGTGTGAGAGTGTGAGATATATGTGAGAGTGTGTGGAGTGTGTGTGAGAGTGTGAGATTATATGTGAGAGTGTGTGGGAGTGTGTGTGAGTGTGAGATTATATGTGAGAGTGTGTGGGAGTGTGTGTGAGAGTGTGAGATTATATGTGAGAGGTGTGGGAGTGTGTGTGAGAGTGTGAGATTATATGTGAGAGTGTGTGGGGTGTGTGTGAGTGTGAGTGTGTGAGAGTGTGTGAGTGTGTGAGAGTGTGTGAGAGTGTGTGAGGTGTGTGGAGTGTGTGAGTGTGAGTTATATGTGAGAGTGTGTGAGTGTGTGAGTTGTATGTGAGAGTGTGTGTGGAGTGTGTGAGTGTGTGAGAGTGTGTGAGTGAGTGTGTGGATTATATGTGAGAGTGTGTGGGAGTGTGTGAGAGTGTGAGATTATATGTGAGAGTGTGGGAGTGTGTGTGGGAGTGTGTGAGGAGTGTGTGAGTGTGTGAGTGTGAGAGTGTGTGGGTGTGGTGTGTGTGTGAGTGTGTGTTATGTGTGAGAGTGTGTGAGGTGTGTGTGAGAGTGTGGAGTTGTGGGGTGTGTGGGGGTGTGTGAGAGTGTGAGATTATATGTGGGAGTGGTGGGTGTGAGTTGTGGAGTGTGGGAGGTGTGTGTGTGAGTGTGTGATTGTGGGAGGTGTGTGTGAGTGTGGGAGTGTGGTGGTGTGAGTGTGAGTTATGTGTGGAGTGTGTGGGAGGTGTGTGAGTTGATATGTGAGAGTGTGTGGGAGTGTGTGTGAGAGTGTGAGATTATGTGAGAGTGTGTGAGGAGTGTGTGAGAGTGTGAGATTATATGTGAGAGTGTGTGGGTGTGGTGTGAGAGTGTGGGAGTGTGTGAGAGTGTGTGTGGGTGTGAGTGTGTGGGAGTGTGGTTATATGTGAGGTGTGGGTGTGTGTGGAGTGTGAGTTATATGTGAGAGTGTGTGTGGGGAGTGTGTGTGAGTGTGTGATTATGTGAGTGTGTGGGAGTGTGAGATTATTGTGGAGTGTGTGTGGGAGTGTGTGGTGTGTGATTTATGTGGGAGTGTGTGGAGAGTGTGAGATTATATGTGGGAGTGTGTGAGGTGGTGTGAGTGTGTGTGTGTGTGTGTGAGGTGTGTGGGTGTTGTGAGTTTATGTGTGAGTGTGTGTGAGGGTGATTATGTGGGTGTGTGAGAGTGTGAGATTATATGTGAGAGTGTGTGAGAGTGTGAGATTATATGTGAGGAGTGTGTGAGAGTGTGAGATTATATGTGAGAGTGTGTGGGAGTGTGTGTGAGAGTGTGAGATTATATGTGAGAGTGTGTGAGGGAGTGTGTGGAGTGTGAGATTATGTGTGAGTGTGGGTGTGGTGAGTGTGTGAGTAGTGTTGAGTTGTATGTGGAGTGTGTGAGGGTGTGAGTTTTGTGAGAGTGTGTGGGGTGTGTGTGAGTGTGTGTGTGAGTGTGTGGGAGTGTGTGTGGAGTGTGAGTTGTATGTGAGTGTGTGAGGTGTGTGATTATGTGAGAGTGTGTGGGAGTGTGTGTGAGAGTGTGAGATTATATGTGAGTTGTTGTGAGGTGTGTGAGTGTGAGATTAGTGTGGAGTGTGTGGGAGTGTGTGAGAGTGTGAGATTGTATGTGAGAGTGTGTGGAGGGTGTGGAGTGTGAGATTATATGTGAGGTGTGTGGGGTGTGTGAGATTATGTGGGAGTGTGTGTGAGGGAGTGTGTGAGAGTGTGAGATTATATGTGAGATTATATGTGAGAGTGTGTGAGGAGTGTGTGAGGTGTGAGATTATGTGAGTGTGTGTGGGAGTGTGTGTGAGAGTGTGAGATTATATGTGAGAGTGTGTGAGGAGTGTGTGAGAGTGTGAGATTATATGTGAGAGTGTGTGTGAGAGTGTGTGAGAGTGTGAGATTATATGTGAGAGTGTGTGAGGGAGTGTGTGAGATTATATGTGAGAGTGTGTGGGAGTGTGTGAGAGTGTGAGATTATATGTGAGAGTGTGTGGGAGTGTGTGGAGAGTGTGAGATTATATGTGAGAGTGTGTGGGAGTGTGTGTGAGTGTGAGATTATATGTGAGAGTGTGTGTGAGAGTGTGAGATTATATGTGAGAGTGTGTGAGAGTGTGAGATTATATGTGAGAGTGTGTGAGGGAGTGTGTGAGATTATATGTGAGAGTGTGTGGGAGTGTGTGAGTGTGTGAGATTATATGTGTGAGTGTGTGGGAGTGTGTGAGATTATATGTGAGAGTGTGTGGGAGGTGTGAGAGTGTGAGATTATATGTGGAGTGTGTGAGAGTGTGAGATTATATGTGAGAGTGTGTGGGAGTGTGTGAGAGTGTGAGATTATATGTGAGATTATATGTGAGTGTGTGTGAGAGTGTGAGATTATATGTGAGAGTGTGTGAGGGAGTGTGTGAGAGTGTGAGATTATATGTGAGAGTGTGTGGGGTGTGTGTGAGAGTGTGAGATATATGTGGGTGTGGGAGTGTGTGTGAGAGTGTGAGATTATATGTGAGAGTGTGTGAGGGAGTGTGTGAGAGTGTGATTATATGTGAGATTATATGTGGAGTGTGTGAGTGTGTGAGATTGTGAGAGTGTGTGAGAGGTGTGAGAGTGTGTGAGAGTGTGTGAGTGTGTGAGAGTGTGAGAGAGTGTGTGAGAGTGTGTGAGAGTGTGTGAGTGTGTGTGAGAGTGTGTGTGGGAGTGTGTGTGAGAGTGTGAGATTATATGTGAGAGTGTGTGGGAGTGTGTGAGTGTGAGATTTATGTGAGAGTGTGTGAGAGTGTGAGATTATATGTGAGAGTGTGTGAGGGAGTGAGTGTGAGAGTGTGTGTGAGAGTGTGTGGGAGTGTGTGTGAGAGTGTGAGATTATATGTGAGCTGTGTGTGAGAGTGTGAGATTGTATGTGAGGAGTGTGTGAGAGAGTGTGTGAGAGTGTGTGTGGGAGTGTGTGGGAGTGTGTATGGGAGTGTATGAGAGA